>NC_134357.1:84636696-84751672 GCF_048569485.1 Anomaloglossus baeobatrachus | reverse complement strand
AAACACATCTGCAAGCACCCCATACTCCTTCATACTGCAACCCCAATATTATGCCTTATACCCCTAGTATATGCTTGCATAAACTATCAGCACCCCAAAACATTACAAGCATTCCATATGAAAACCCTCAATATTTTTCCTGTCCCAAGTCCCCCATTATAGATCTCTGAAAGCCAAAACAGATCTCGCAGACCCCACACTTCTATTCTCTAGCACCCCCAGAATACGCAGCATAAGCCCCGAATAGACCGGTGAGAAGCCCAGATCCCCCACACGGACCCCTCACACTTTCCAGTGTCCTCTCCATAAGCTCAGACTTTGTGAGCAGCAGCTCAGCCCCACAAACTGTGACCCACGCTTTACTAGACAGGAAAGAAAACACGGGACCAAGGACGTAAACAATACGAGAAAAGAGCAGACGAGCTGCCCAAGATGTGACCAAGAACATGGGATGAGCAAGAGGGGGCGCTGAATACAGGAGTCTGAGCCCCCCCAGTCATCAGGCCCAGCAGCTACACAGTGTCCCACACACGTGGCGGGGGCGCTGCTGGCATCACACCACTTTGGACCCCAGTTACCATTTTCAGTCTCTTCTATATTCCCACAGTGGGAAGCCCCCTGCAGAATAAAGCCCCTGTGCCCAGCACACAGGGGTCCCCTGCATCAGTAATGTGATCACACACCACAGGAGAGCTGCCATGTGTAATGTGACCCTATTAAAGGGCCAGTCACCCATAAATGTAGAGGGGGGCTTCCATGTAAGAAGCAATGGGAGCAACAGTTGTAATAAGTAACAAGAAAGTGCCAAAATGTCAGATGTAATTGACATGTGGCAGTGCCCCTGGCAGACCGGCCCCTGCTGCCCAGCACTGGGAGGACAACATGCTGCACAAGTGTGTGTCCCAGTAAGTGACCGTGTGGCCCCCAGAGGTCCGGCAGGTCTCCAGTGCAGCTCATGCCCAGCAGAACCCCCCACACCAGGGAAGGATGCCCCCATAACCCAGGCTGGATACCCCCAGACATCAGGACTGGGTGCCCCCACACACCAGGGCTGGATACTGAGGGCTGGTTGCCCCCACACACCAGAGCTGAATACTGAGGGCTGGGTGCCCCCACACACCAGAGCTGAATACTGAGGGCTGGGTGCCCCCACACACCAGAGCTGAATACTGAGGGCTGGGTGCCCCCACACACCAGGGCTGGATACTGAGGGCTGGGTGCCCCCACACACCAGGGCTGGATACTGAGGGCTGGGTGCCCCCACACACCAGGGCTGGATGCCCCTATACCCCAGGCTGGGTGCCCCCACACACCAGGGCTGGATGCCCCTATACCCCAGGCTGGGTGCCCCCACACACCAGGGCTGGATGCCCCTATACCCCAGGCTGGGTGCCCCCACACACCAGGGCTGGATGCCCCTATACCCCAGGCTGGGTGCCCCCACACACCAGGGCTGGATGCCCCTATACCCCAGGCTGGGTGCCCCCACACACCAGGGGCTGGATGCCCCTATACCCCAGGCTGGGTGCCCCCACACACCAGGGCTGGATGCCCCTATACCCCAGGCTGGGTGCCCCCACACAACAGGGCTGGATGCCCCTATACCCCAGGCTGGGTGCCCCCACACACCAGGGCTGGATGCCCCCTATACCCCAGGCTGGGTGCCCCCACACACCAGGGCTGGATGCCCCCACACACCAGGGCTGGATGCCCCTATACCCCAGGCTGGGTGCCCCCACACAACAGGGCTGGATGCCCCCTATACCCCAGGCTTGGTGCCCCCCACACACCAGGGCTGGATGCCCCTATACCCGGTGCTAGATTCCCCTACACCAGAGCTACATGCCCCCACACACCAGGGCTGGATGCCCCTATACCCCGGGCTGAATACCCCCACACACTAGGGCTGGATTGCCCCTATACCCGGTGCTAGATTCCCCTACACCAGAGCTACATGCCCCCACACACCAGGGCTGGATTCCCCTATACCCCGGGCTGAATACCCCCACACACCAGGGCTGGATGCCCCTATACCCCGGGCTGAATACCCCCACACACCAGGGCTGGATTGCCCCTATACCCGGTGCTAGATTCCCCTACACCAGGGCTGGATTGCCCCTATACCCGGTGCTAGATTCCCCTACACCAGGGCTACATGCCCCCACACACCAGGGCTGGATGCCCCTATACCCCAGGCTGGGTGCCCCCACACACCAGGGCTGGATGCCCCTATACCCCAGGCTGGGTGCCCCCACACACCAGGGCTGGATGCCCCCCATACCCCAGGCTGGGTGCCCCCACACACCAGGGCTGGATGCCCCTATACCCCAGGCTGGGTGCCCCCACACACCAGGGCTGGATGCCCCTATACCCCAGGCTTGGTGCCCCCCACACACCAGGGCTGGATGCCCCTATACCCTGTGCTAGATTCCCCTACACCAGGGCTACATGCCCCCACACACCAGGGCTGGATTCCCCTATACCCCGGGCTGAATACCCCCACACACCAGGGCTGGATGCCCCCCATACACCGACTCTTACCGATAGTTCTGGGTTGCTGTTGTCCCGATGAGACACGGCTCGTATGACTCCGGATCTCCAACCCCATCGGCCGATCTGCCCGATCTGCCCGATCTCCCCGAGCTCCGGCGGCTCCTCTCCTCCTCGGACCACACACACGAATCGCTTCCCAACCAGCTCCGGCCGCGCTCCCAGCGCCATGGCCTCCAGTCCCGGGAAGAATAAAGCGGAGGATCCAGGGAGACTTATAAGCGGCGGCCGCGCATAGTGACGCCCCGGCTCGGAGGAGCCCGGACTGTGAACTGTGCCGGCTCCAGCCGCCGCTGCCGTGTCCCCCTCACAGCCCGAGGCAGCCTGACACTGAGCGCCGGCTGCGCTTACACACACTGGTACCGCTCCGCCCGTGTCAGATGTACGAGACTCACGGCGCAGACTGTGTCCTTCCGCCAGACTTCACTAGGGCTTTCAAAAGAGTACCCCGAAATTCTCCCCGGTCCCCGTCCCCGGAGCCCCGCACAGTCACGTCTGTGTCACGTCAGCCTGTACCAATCATAAGCTGTATTATCACAGCGGCCAATGGCTGCCGGGGCGCGGGAGACAGATGTGGGAAATATTAATTACTTTCCCTTGAAAGACCTCAGTTACCCTGAGAGAGGTGAAGGCACCGGGCGCCTCCTGGCACCGGCTCTGCTGGTTGTCATCACTGCTGGGGGCCCGGAGACGTGTGCACGGTGCCACCGGCCGCACACACCAGCCTGGACTCTGCAGAGCGCTTACTGGCCCCGAGTCATCGTTTTTTTAATAATTTTGCGATTTTGAGGTGTTTGTTGCTGTTTTTTTGTGTCAGATTCTGTAACATGGCGCAGGCACGTCATGAAGTGTCACCAAAGTAAAAAATGGTCTTTATTTGCAGTATTTGAACTGTTTTTCAACCTCTTTGATGTGCAAAGTTGCAAAAAATATGTTTAGGAAATTATTGTACCAGCCTCAAAAACACATAGCAGAGGGGGGAGACAGATATCCTCAAAACAGCGGGGGGGGGGGGGGTAGCCTCAAAAACACAGCAGAGGGGGGAGACAGGTATCCTCAAAAACAGCAGGGGGCAGATAGCCGCAAAAACAGCAGAGGGGGAGGCGGGCATCCTCAAAACAGCGGGGGGGGGGGAGAGCCTCAAAAACACAGCAGAGGGGAGAGACAGGCATCCCCAAAACAGCGGGGGGGGGGGAGCTTCAAAAACACAGCAGAGGGGAGAGACAGGCATCCTCAAAAACAGCAGGGGGGCAGCCTCAAAGACACAATGGGGGGGTGCAGCCTCAAAAACAGCAGGGGGGGCAGCCTCAAAGACACAATGGGGGGGTGCAGCCTCAAATACAGCAGGGGGGCAGCCTCAAAGACACAACAGGGGAGCCTCAAAAACACAACGGGGGAGATAGACAACCTCAAAAACAGCAGAGGGGGGAAGGGCAGCCTCAAAAGCACAACGAGGGGAAGACAGGCTGCCTCAAAAACAGCAGGGGGGGGAGAAACGGGCAGCCTCAAAAACACAACGGGGGGAGACAGACAGCCTCAAAAACAGCAGAGGGCAGAGGGGGGGAGTGGGCAGCCTCAAAAACACAGCAACGGGGAGAAATGGGCAGCCTCAAAAACAGCAGGGGCTGAAACAGGGTGCCTCAAAAGCAGCACAGGGGGGAAATGGGTGGACTCAAAAACACAGCAGAGGGAGGGGAGAAACAGGCAGCCTCAAAAACACAGCGCAGGTGGGAGACGGGCAGCCTCAAAGACACAGCAAAAGGGTGGAGACGGGCAGCCTCAAAAACACAGCAGAGGGGTGAGACGGGCTGCCTCAAAAAGACATCAAAGAGGGGAAAATGGGCAGCCTTAAAAACACAGCAAAAGGGTGGAGACGGGCAGCCTCAAAAACACATGGAGGGGGGGAGACGGGCAGCCTCAAAAACACAGGGGAGGAGGGAAAACAGGCAGGCTGAAAAACACACCGGGAAGGGTGTGGGGGAGAAAAGAGCTGCCTCAAAAACACACCAGGGGGGGGGGAGACTCTAGAGTGGAGTTCTTCAAAGTTTTGCAAGTTTTTTTAAATGTCATACATAAAGTATTAGCCAAAAACATCTGAAATTACTACAGGCGGGCACATACAAAATAGACTTGCAAAAAGGTGCAAATAGAATACTGGATTAGTTGCAAATAAAAAAAATAGGCATAAAACACACAAAACTAGACAAAAAAAAACAGGCACAAAGGCAATGATGGTTCGTGGCCATCATGTGCAAACTTGTCCGGGAGAGCACAAGCCTTTAAAATCTGCGTCCATGGCTCCCAATCTTGTCCCAAACACATAAAAAAATGAAAGAACAAATCTGGGTACAAAACTCAAGTTGCAAAACTTTTCTTATATTTGAGTTCTTCACAATTTTTGTTTTCATATTGTAGACATGAATTCTACTTAAAGGGAATCTGTCAGCAGCATTTCACCCATAAGACTAATTATATGAGCATGTAGTTCTTTCAAAGACAAGTCCAGTAACACCTTCACATGACCAGCCCGTTCCTCCGTTACTGAGAATTCAGCAATTGAATTTATATGCAAATTGGGGTGAAAATCGGAAGCCTCTGTCACTCCAGCTCTATTCTCTGCATAACGTCACCCTGTCTATGAAATACCATCTCAAGTTCTGGAAACTCATGGACAGCCATTAATTTTACAAGCGTATACTGCTACATTTCCTATTAACCCCCAAGAAATAACAGCAATCTGCCAGGAGGTATAGATGCCAGACATGCTGAGTTCAGTGGTTCTACAGAGGAACATTTCTCCTTGTGGAGATTTCCAAGACAGCATAAGGAGACTTATGAGTCACGCAATGCTTCTCTGGGAATTTAAATATGCAAATTGCCTCTTCAGAGAGGAAAAGAATTTGAACCACCCGTTGGATGTAACAATTCTGAAAGTCAATACCTCCCATTTAAGGAGCCTTTCCACATGAATTAGGATGAGAAGTAGAGCTGCTCAGACTCGCAAAAAATCCGGGACCGGCGGATCACTGCTCAATAAAAAAGAAAAAAACAGAATCCAGAGATTAAAAATGTTGGTGGAAGGGATAGGGGGTAGGAGTGTGTGCGGTATACTCACCCGAGGCTGTGTCATGGTTGCAAACTTTTCCCTTCGGCAGCCGACAATTCAATATTCCCTGCTTTGCCTGCCCACCGGCGCGTGTAATTGGTTGCAGTTAGATGCGCCACCACCCTGAGTGGCAGTGTCGCGGGCGGCGGGGCGCTGCGCTCGCTAACGCTCGCGTCTGGCGCTGCTGCTGCTCGGTGATTTGAGCAGTGGGCCGGATCCGGGGACTCGAGTGGCGCTCCTCGCACGTGAGTGAAAAGGGGGTGGTTTGTTTGGGGATTTAGTCCGTGACGCCACCCACGGGTTGTGGTGAAGATGGGCACCACCGCTGCTGGTGATGGGGATCCCGGGAGCGATGGTAGGGAGCAGCTGGGATGTTGTTTTCCCCCTCCGTGGGTAGGGGTTGGTGGTCCCGGGGCCCGGTGATGTGCAGGGTTGCAGGGACAGCGCGGCGCGGTGCCGGATGGCACGGGGTGTACTCACTCAGCAATGGATGCACAACGTCTCCGGTAAACCAAACGGCTGGATGGACGGGTCCCGCAGCCGGCTGCAGTGTGTCTCCCCGGACAGGTGATGGTGGCTGTCTCTCCCTGCACCTTTGTGTACTGTGATGACTCCAATGGCTTCCCAATGGTAGTCCGCTCCCCAGTGTATGGATACTAGAGGAGCCCGTTTTGCCCACAGGCGCTGGCCCTTGGACTTCTAGCCGGTGGCGGTGGCTGTATGTCCTCACGGTGTGAGCGGTTGCCTTCAATCGGACTTGGTTGTTAGGGAACCCCGGGGGTTCCTGTCACATTCGGATTTGACTATTGTCGGCGGCTCCAAGCCTGGTCGGGGTCCGATGGCCCTGCCTGGGTGTGCTTAGCTGCACTCCGTTCCCCGGTCCGGTACCGGTGGGCCACCGCCCAGCCTCGGTCCTTACGGCTCTGCGGAGTTCCACCAACTCCTACAGACAGCCACCACCGTCTGCCAACCTTGCTGTCAGTGCCTGGGCTCCAACCCAGACACTCGCAGTACGTGACCTCTCACTTTCACCTCCAAACTCTATCTGACTGCTTTTCCCGCCTCCACGCCTGTAAACTCCTCGGTGGGTGGATCAACCGCCTGGCTCCGCCCCACCTGGTGTGGACATCAGACCCTGGAGGGAGGCAACAAGGGTTTTGTGTCTGACTAATGTAACTGTCCGGGGGTGGGGGTGTATGTGTGTGTTTTGTCTGTGGCTACCTGGCTAGTCCAGGGCGCCACAGCAGCATGTCGGCTGACTGCAACCAATCACAGGCGCCAGGACGGACGGTGGACTGGGGAAAGCAGTGCAAGTGTCTGCGGGTTAGTAGTATGGTGAGTGTGCATGTAGACAGAAACACATGCGCTCCTGTCGGAAGAGTCTGGCATGACATCAGCCAGCACAGCCTACCACTCTCTAAACATGAGCGTGCATGTACCTAAAAACACATGCACGCTCCTGTCAGAAGTGTGCACGGCTGTGCTGGTGATGCGCTGTCAGACTCGTGCGAGTCCCTCGCAAGTGTGACTCCGGCCTAAGACTATGTGCGCACTTTGCGTTTTTTCATGCATTTCCGCTGCATTTTCAACTGCAGCGTTTTAATGCCAAAATGCATGCATTTTGATTCTCCAGTAAAGTCAATGGGAAATTGGGATTTCTTGTGCGCACAATGCTGTTTAAAACGCTGCGATTTGGATGCAGAAATTTTGTAAAAAACTCTGCGTTTAAAGAAGCATCATGTCAATTGTTTTTGCCATTTTGGCAGCGTTTTGCTAATATGAGAGTCAATGAGAAGTTGCAAAACGCATTCTATATCAAAATCCTAGCGTTTAACATGCGTTTTTGACAAATTAAATGCATGCGTTTTTGACATTATATTAAGGGCATGATATGTCCCTTTACACACACACATAGTCCGACAATTAAATTTATCAAAATCAATAATTTAACATTATTTTATACATAAATTTTAACACACAGTTATCAGTTATTTTGTGTATGATTTTAATCATGATATTTGTTATAATTTTTTCCCTTTTTTTCATAGAGTTTAAATGTTTAAACTTTATTTAGCAGTATATTTGTCTTCAATGCGCATCTGATGTTAAGCAATGAAAAAGCATGTAAATCGCAATAAAATGCGGCAAAACACGGCAAAAACGCAAGCGTATTTATAGCGTTTTTGTGTTCAAAACCAAATTTGGCAAAAAACATTTCTGCCAGAGGATGCGTTTAGAACTGCAACTACCTCAACGCAAAGTGCACACATAGCCTAAGAGAAACCGCATGCAGCTTTTTTTTTTTATTTAAATAAATAAGTTTAAAAATTACAACGTGCAGTCCCATCTAATTTTGATCCCCAGACAAGATAAAGTCAGATGGGGGCCGGTATTCTCAGCCCGCAGCCGCCCGGTATTGCCGCATCCATTAGATGTGACAATCCCAGTGCTTTACCGACTCTTCCCAAATTGCCCTGGTGCATTGGCAATCGGGGTAATGAGGGGTTAATAACAGCACACAGCTGCTACTAAGCCCTAGGTTAGTGATGGCACAGGCGTCTATCAGATATCTGCATCACTAATCTATAAGTGACAGTAAATAAGCACAAACACAGAGAAAAAATCCTTTATTTGGAATAAAATACAAAAACACACCCTCCTTCACCACTTTATTAACCCCAAACACCCTACAGGTGCGACGTAATCCACACGAGGACCCACGGTGATGCATCCAGCTCTGCTAAATCTCACAGCTAGCGACCATAGAGAACGACCGCTGGCTGTGAGTGTAGCCAATGACTGAGCTGCGATTACTGCAGGCAGACGCTGTCACAGGCTAGGGGCGCATCTGACTGCAACCAATCACAGACGACAGGACGGCCGGTGGGCGGGGGAAGCACGGAAAGCTGTACTGCGCAGTACAGGAAGTGAATGCGCGACCTGGAAGCAGTTTGCCGCCATGACACGAAGTCTCGTAAGTGTGAAACTCTCACTTAATTCTTATTTTCTTTATTTTTCAATTAATTTCCCCATTGCCAGATCCGGATCGTGCACTCAGAGATCTTTGAAACCGCACGGATCCGGACTTTTGCTGTCCGAATCCGCTCAGCCCTAATGATTAGCCAAACCAGATACTCTATTTGCACACACATATTTTGGAGAGGGAGGGAGCATTATATATCTAATGTCTCATTACTCTTGTTTGAAGCTCTCCACAAATAAAAAAATGTTTCCCCTAAGATTACCTGGTCAGATTCATCTCACCTAACAAAATCAGACGTCCTGCTTTGAATTGATGAGGGGCAAAAACCCAGAAACATGTGTTTGGAAATAGAGTGTGTAGTTTGGCTTCGTATCTAAGTAATGGTGCAAGGCTCTTTAAATGGAATCGATCACCAGGTTTTAGCCATCTAATCTAAGAGCAACATAAAGTCGAAACAGAGACTCTGATTCCTGCAGTGTGTCACTTGGCAGGTTTACTCTTTGCTTAGCTTCCTCTTCCTGTCATAATGACATCACTTACCTGCAAACCGCAGGCAGTGATGAACATTATGTCCCGAAAAATGTGAAATAATGCGGGAATAACACAGGAAAACGCAATTAAACGCACAGAATTTGCTACCTGCGTTATTCCCTGCGAGATTTCATGATTACATTACAGTCAATGGAGTGAATAACGCAGTTAGCTGCAGAAAAGAAGTGGCATGCAATTGTTTTTCTCAAGAAAATCTACTGAAAGAATTTTCTTAAGAAAAAAACGCCGTGTGCGCACAGCTAATTTTTTTGCCATAGGTTTTGCTGGGAAATGTCTGCAGAAAGGTACAACCATTTTCTCAAGAAATTTCTGCAGCAAAAGCGCACAAAAAAAACGCAGGTAAAAACGCAGTGTGTGAACATAGCCTAAAGGATCGGGATTGCTATGTAAAATAGGTGGCGCTAGAGTTCTAGTAATTTTGTTCTCTAAAGTGGCTATTTGCAGAATAGTTGGGGAATACAAGCTTTTTTTCTGAAAT
Source organism: Anomaloglossus baeobatrachus (assembly GCF_048569485.1). Classification (NCBI taxonomy): domain Eukaryota; kingdom Metazoa; phylum Chordata; class Amphibia; order Anura; family Aromobatidae; genus Anomaloglossus; species Anomaloglossus baeobatrachus. The sequence continues at coordinate 84,742,003 of NC_134357.1, read as the reverse complement.
AGACTTGTCAGGAGTGTTGACAGGTCAAGGTCACTTTAATAAGGGCGGAGGGGAGTGATGTGATGCAGATACTGACTTTGCTTGACACAGAATTTCCTATATACAGTGTGTCCACCCATATCCTGTCCACCGCCAATAACTTGAGAACGGCGGCAGCTAAAGGCATAGAAGTGGTGTCTAGGTATAGTAAAGTATCCATGCGCTACGCAATTAAACCACCTATAGCGCCACCTGGTGGAAAACAACGGAGTTAGCATTTTTATCTTGAAAACAAAACGAAATAGAGAAAAAAAGTGAATTAAAAAATTGTAGGGCATCATCAATTTAATACGAATCGACACCTTGCATACAGAAATGCTATGATATGAAACCCATGATCTCCCCAAAAGATTGAATGCTGGTCACGCAAATGGCTCTCATTTAACTTTCATGCTCAAAGTGGCCACGGTCAGCTGCAATGCACTTCTGGACTCTGGATAGCATACTGCATCTTGCTGCACATTGTGCAATATGGTAGGTGACACGTTTGCACAAGCATCTGTGATACGTCGTCGTAGGTCCTGCAATGTTGGTGGAGGGGTCGCATACACCTGCTCTTTGATGTGACCTCACAGAAAGAAGTCCATTGAGGTCAGGTCAGGTGAGCATGGAGGCCACTCCACACAGCCACCATACCCAATGACTTGTAGGAAGGTCTCCATGAGGTATCACTTCACGTCTGCAGCCTTGTGAGTTTTACACGTTCTAATCATAGCATTTCTGTATGCAAGGTGTCGATTCGTATTAAATTGATGATGCCCTACAACTTTGTAATTCACTTTTTTCTCCATCTCGTTCCATTTTCGAGATAAAAATGCTAACGCCGTTGTTTTCCACCAGGTGGCGCTATAGGTGGTTTCATTGCGTAGCGCATGGCTACTTTACTATACCTAGACACCACTTCTATGCCTATAGCTGCCGCCGTTCTCAAGTTAATGACGGTGGACAGGATATGGGTGGACACAATGGATAGCTTACTAAATATACTTTCTTTGGAAGTATAGATTCAATACAAGGCAAAATAATTATCTTTGTTTTGGAACTACCTCAAGATCCAAATGAGAAAATGACATTTGGGCATGTCTCCCAAATTTTTCCTGGTTAATATACATCAACTGCTGCATTTTCTAAATGTTAGACCATTAGGCAAAATTGATTCTAGGACTCTGCAGAACAACTTAATGTTCTGCCATTGGTGAGTCCTCAGGTGATGCATTACATTAGTCAGCTGCAACAAGACACGGCCGCATCTTTAAGATGAAAACTTGAGTTTGTTCATCAGGTTCCGATAACATTAGAGATATTTCAAAAACAGAACAGCATTTCTTCTCTTAAAATGTATCAAAGATATAATGTGGGACTGCGGTGAGTGGCCTGGAAAAGGCACAGATGTTCTGGATCACATGGTTCTTCATTTTCAGTGACAAACCAAACATTTCTAAACAATGTAAGAGGATTCAGAAATGATGCCAGGCCCACACAGAGACTGAATTCATCTCAGTCCATTCAATTTCCACTCTGGTTTTAAGAAGAGATCACAGTTTTCTTTCCGATAGTTAAAAATTAAGAGGGTCGATATTATTAATGAATATTATTTATATGATATATTTTCCCCCAAAAAATATGCTTATAGTTTACCATTCCAAATCACACAGAAGCTTTTTGTTGCATTCATGAGACCTATGGGGCACATCTAGTTGATTTCACCTAAGTATACATGTAAACATTTTGAGCTTAAAGGGGTTGTCTTATGATTGCTTTTCAGCATTGCACCACTCCTTCTGGTTTTCTGCTTGCTGTGGGTGGTGCTTCCTGATTTATTGACAGTCATAGACTTAAGGGTGCTTTACACACTGCGACATCGCTAACGATATATCGACGGGGTCACGTCGTTAGTGACGCACATCCGGCGCCGTTAGCGACATCGCAGCATGTCACAAGGAGTGACGATCAACGATCGCAAAAACGTCCAAAATCGTTGATCGTTGACACATCACTCCTTTTCAAAATGTCGTTGCTGCTGCAGGTACGATGTTATTTGTCGTTCCTGCGGCACCACACATCGCTATGTGTGACACAGCAGGAACGACAAACATCTCCTTACCTGCGTCCACCGGCAATGCGGAAGGAAGGAGGTGGGCGGGAGGTTATGTCCCGCTCGTCACCGCCCCTCCGCTTCTATTGGACGCCTGCCGTGTGACGTTGCTGTGACGCCGCACAAACTGTCCCCTTAGAAAGGAGGCGGTTCATCGGCCAGAGCGACATCACAGGGAAGGTAAGTCCGTGTGATGGGTGTAAGCAATGTTGTGCACCATGGGCAGCAATTTGCCCGTGTCGCACAACCGACGGGGGCGGGTACGCAGAGATCGCAGCGTGTAAAGTACCCTTTACACTCACTGCTTCGCACAGGAGACACTGTGATATACGTCAAATCCCAAATGTGGTCATGTGGTACTGGAATGGAACAGAAGGGCTACTAAAAATGGCAAAAGTTAGTGTCTCGAGATTTTTTCAAACATCGCAGACTGTCATAGAGCAATCAGGATCTGTGGAGATTACAGATTCTGTTACTCTGCCTGCTAACTTCTCTGCTGTCTGTGATCTGCGTAGGCATACTCGAGCATCGACTCACAGGCCTGTAGTTCATGGGCAGGCTAGCAAGAGTTAATCCTTGCTGGGCTTCTTCTTAGTCTCATGTGATCACATGTTGTGAGAGAATCAGTCACATTCCTCCCCTCCTATATATGCTGGCTGGACAATTCCATTAATGCCAGCTATAGCTTCTCTATACTTGTGTGGTGAGGTGTTGTGTTATTGGTGGTTGTAGTACCTTATTGCTGTGGTGTTAGCCCTTGATGTTCTTTTGTTGCTGCCTTCTCTTGCTTTTCTCCTCAGTTTCTTACTGTTTGTTCCTGTGAGGTTGCTGTGTGTCTGAGTTTTTGCCTGTCTATATTTTTCGGTGTTGCCATCACACTACTGCACCTTCCTTTCCTGGGGAGGGAAACAGTTTAGTTCTGGTCAGGAGAATAGTAAGGAATGGGACTTTGGCATCCTCACCATCAGGGGTAATCTGGAGGTTAAGGAAAGCCTAGGGTCCCCTAGTGTTTGAAATAGTATAGGAGCCCCCTGTCCCTCACTATCCTGCAGTAACATCGAGAAAGTCTGCAACTGGTGAGTATTTTGTGGCGCCCTGGACAAGCCAGGGGCCACAGAATACAACACCCACACACCCCACACTCCCAGCAGGCACACCGAAGTCAGAACACAAAACCCTTGTTGCCTTCCTCCAGGGGCTGATGTTCACACCAGGGGGTGGGCCAGGCGGTTGGCCCCGCCCACCGAGGAGTTCACAGTCCTGGAGGCGGGAAAACCAGGCAGATTAGTTTTGGAGAGGAGTGAGGACAGTTTAGGAACTGAAAGTGGAAGGAGAGAAGTAGTAAAAGAGCCGAAAAAAATAATGTTTTTCGGTATGCTTATAGCATTATACTATTATCTAACTTTGTGCAGCCTTATCCTTATGTACTATGTATTTTTTTGGCTTGCACTCATAATATAGATTAGTGCTCACTTCAGTTATCCTATTTAGTATTTTCAGGGAATGTCTTATTTTTCTTCCAAAACCAACAATCCACATTTATTCTTGAATAAAAAAAAAAATCAACATTTATTGAAATATAGTCATATCACATTCTGGAACATCAACATAACTCTCCAGATTGACTTCCCCTAATGCCGACTGACTGCAACTAGGGCTTATTTTTAAAGTAGGGCTTATATTTCAAGCATAATCCAAAAATCCTGTAAAATCATGCTATGGCTTATTTTCGGGGTAGGTCTTATTTTTGGGAAAATGATAGCAGTTCTTGAGGACCCTTCAGCCTTCCAAGGCTGTCTGTTTTTGGAAATATCTGGATTCCCAATGAAATCATTCTGGAGCATATTTTCTTACTTTCTGTCAAATGTTGTATTATCACCTGTTATAAATGCATGAATAAATTGACAACTAGGTCGAAAAGGTGTGTCTGTGTATAGTCTGCCAAAGATAGCACAGATTCAGCATTTTTAGCAGAAAGAGCCCCAACTGGTAACTTCCAGCTGTCACTTTATTCATAAATTACTAATAAGGACAATGGAGAATTCTAAAAAGAGATTGTCAAAGAATTTATATAATATGGGAAAACAAATTTACTAAAACAAACATGTTGGATTTACAGCAGACCTTCAAGCTTAAGCGAAGAGGATCCACTTGGTTCTGCATTTCAAATGCAGAGCATAATGCACCATAGTAAAAAGTTCCTTGTATGAAAAATGCACCAGTTGTCCTCCTCCTGGCAGCTGAATTTTTACAAGCAGCCTTAACACATTTGACTAATAATAACTAGGGATGAGCTAACCTGAACGTTAAAGTTCGGGGTTTGTACCGCACACTGGGTGTCTGATTCTTTTTAAGAAAAAAAGTTTGGAGTTCAGATACTATTCGTAAACTAATAAAGTTTGTTCAAAGACTTCAGCACAGCCAATCAACAACCTTTTTTGCCTGGGGAAGATGCCGCCTTTACACTGCTGTGAACAATAAGTTAAAAAAAAGATAGAAATTACATGGTCTCCCGCCTTTTTTTGATAACCAGCCCATGTAAAGCAGATAGCTGGGGGCTGCAACTTTCAGCTGTCATCTTTATCTTGTCTGGTTATCACAAATAGAGAGGCTCCCGTGCCATGTTTAAAAATTATTTAAATAATGAATAAAAAAAATTGAGTGGGATCCCCTCTATTTTGATAACCAGTCAAGGTAAAGCTGATAGCTGAGGGTTGCAGCTTTTTTATTCATTTATTCTCTATTCACATTTATTTGCAGAGCAATTGCCCCTTTTAGCTTCCTTTTACAGCCCCCTAGCCATTACTACGACCATTTTACAGCCATTTTACAGGACTGAAGTTCAGATCTTTATTGACTTATATGGGGTTTGGGATCAAGTACGGGTAAAGTCCAAGTCCCAAACCAAACTTTTAACTAAAGTGTGGCTGAACCTGCCAAACCCGAACTTCCATGAGTTTTCTTATCCCTAATAATAACCAAAGAGATTCAACAAAAATCATGTGTCACATGATTCAAGGAGGGGGGGGGGGGTTTCTACTGGCAACTAAAAAGTAATATATGGTACACAATTCCATAGTTGGGAGTACGTCTTTGGCATATACACTGGAAGATATGCCATTGGAAGTACACTAAAAGCAGTTATGTGAACATAGTCTAAAGCTATCCACTGTCCATACAACGATGAATGTCGAACAGAACTACAAAATTGTCTGAATGTTTGTTTATCTGACGGCTGTCTATCCCAACCACCACCCTTTTCGTCTTATAACTGAATGATGTCATAGGGTTCAGCTAACACTGATGGGTGGGGAAGTTTCACATTTCTGCACACACCCCTGCAGCTCTTATTGGTGCATTGTTATTCCTTTATTGAGATACTATATAAACTGGTCACATAATGTAACAAAGCAGAAACTTTCAGTACACCACATAGTATGTGTGCTGTATTGATTTCCCAAGCGCTTGTAAAACAAATATTATTAATTTGGAGTTCCAATGGCATAGAAGGAGTGTATTTTGCTCTGTTGACAGCTGATGATGAGAGAGCACTGATATACTCGGGTGATCGATACTCGAAATCAGTAGGTCAGACGCTCGGATACTCGTACAGACTTGACTTGAGTATCAAGTATAATGGAAGTCGATGGGAAAGTTGAGCATTGTTCATGAAGCTCTTCAGGAAAAATGTTTATTTCCCATTGAATTCCATTATATTTGGTAATCGAGTCGAGTCCATGAGAGCGTCCGAACTGCTCATTTCGAGTTCCAAGCAACCGAGTATGGTAGTGCTCCCTCATCACTAGAGACAGCTTATCTCCTGAGAAAACAAAAAAAGAAATTGATTTTGTAAATCTACAGTCATATGAAAAAGTTTGGGCACCCCTATTAATGTTAACCTTTTTTCTTTATAACAATTTGGGGTTTTGCAACAGCTATTTCAGTTTCATATATCTAATAACTGATGGACTGAGTAATATTTCTGGATTGAAAAGAGGTTTATTGTACTAACAGAAAATGTGCAATCCGCATTTAAACAAAATTTGAGCGGTGCAAAAGTATGGGCACCCTTATCAATTTCTTGATTTGAACACTCCTAACTACTTTTTACTGACTTACTAAAGCACTAAATTGGTTTTGTAACCTCATTGAGCTTTGAACTTCATAGGCAAGCGTATCCAATCATGAGAAAAGGTATTTAAGGTGGCCACTTGCAAGTTGTTCTATTTGAATCTCCTATGAAGAGTGGCATCATGGGCTCCTCAAAACAACTCTCAAATTATCTGAAAACAATGATTATTCAACATAGTTGTTCAGGGGAAGGATACAAAAAATTGTCTCAGAGATTTAAACTGTCAGTTTCCACTGTGAGGAACATAGTAAGGAAATGGAAGAACACAGGTACAGTTCTTGTTAAGCCCAGAAGTGGCAGGCCAAAAAAAAATATCAGAAAGGCAGAGAAAAAGAATGGTGAGAACAGTCAAGGACAATCCACAGACCACCTCCAAAGACCTGCAGCATCATCTTGCTGCATATGGTGTCAATGTGCATCGGTCAACAATACAGCGCACATTGCACAAGGCGAAGCTGTATGGGAGAGTGATGCTAAAGAAGCAGTTTCTGCAAGCACGCCACAAACAGAGTCGCCTGAGGTATGCAAAAGCACATTTGGACAAGCCAGTTACATTTTGGAAGAAGGTCCTGTGGACTGATGAAACAAAGATTGAGTTGTTTGGTCATACAAAAAGGTGTTATGCATGGAGGCAAGAAAACACGGCATTCCAAGTAAAGCACTTGCTACCCACAGTAAAATTTGGTGGAGGTTCCATCATGCTTTGGGGCTATGTGGCCAATGCCGGCACCGGCAATCTTGTTAAAGTTGAGGGTCACATGGATTCAACTCAGTATCAACAGATTCTTGACAATAATGTGCAAGAATCAGTGACGAAGTTGAAGTTACGCAGGGGATGGATATTTCAGCAAGACAATGATCGAAAACACCGCTCCAAATCTACTCAGGCATTCATGCAGAGGAACAATTACAATGTTCTGAAATGGCCATCCCAGTCCCCAGACCTGAATATCATTGAAAATCTGTGTGATGATTTGAAGCGGGTTGTCCATGCTCGGCGACCATCAAACTTAACTGAACTGGAATTGTTTTGTAAACAGGAATGGTCAAATATACCTTCATCCAGGATCCAGGAACTCATTAAAAGCTACAGGAAGCGACTAGAGGCTGTTATTTTTGCAAAAGGAGGATCTACAAAATATTGTCACTTTTATGTTGAGGTGCCCATACTTTTGCACCGGTCAAATTTTGTTTAAATGTGGATTGCACATTTTCTGTTAGTGCAATAAACCTCATTTCAATCCAGAAATATTACTCAGTCCATCAGTTATTAGATATATAAAACTGAAATTGCTGTTGCAAAAACCCAAATTGTTATAAAGACAAAAGGTTAACATTAATAGGGGTGCCAAAACATTTTCATATGACCGTATATACCTGATCCTTCTCTCCTCCAACATCATTAGTGAGGGGAGGAAAGCCACCATACACCAGTCCTACTGAAATCGGTGGGTACAACCATATTTTGTCTAATGTGTATGGGGGCCTAGATCACAAGAACAGAAGTTGTCATCTTACCACAATGAGGAGTGAGGAGCTGTCACTCTATCTGCTGTTTTATCAATTTATAGGGGGGCAATATATACTGATTGACATTAAATGGCGAGATAAGGTGCCAGCATAACCTGCACTTTATCCCAACTCATCCACACTCAGTGGTCCTAGTGGTCACTGATGAATAAGAGAGGGATTAAGACTGCCCTTTAGTGATTGGTGGGGTCCTAATATATATATATATATACACACACACACACACACAGTATATATTATACATTTAGGTCTTTAGTCATCAAGGCAATTTCTCCAAAATTCTGGTGTAAATTGCTTTGAAAACTTACAAAATTTTGGCGCAAAAATATTTGTTCTCTTGTCGTTTTCATGCAAGCTTCTCTGACCCCCACTAAAATGGGCAGAGCTTGGGTGGGATGGGGGAAAAGCGCCGGTGCAAAGCCACATCCTGTCTAATACATGATGAGCTGTGGCGTTCCTTACGCCATTCTGGGGTGGCACACGGAGGTTCACGCCACTTGTCAGATACTCCTAATTCATTAAGAAGCATATATCTGTCTATCTTTCATCTGTCATCTACCTTTATAAACCCAAACACTTATTAATTAACATATATAAATTAAAATGCTTTGCAAAAAATATTCTTCTTATAGTAATAACCGATCATCATAGCTACGTATAGAAACATTTTAATATGCCGTTGCATTAGTAACTCTTATAGCTTGAACAGCTGTAGCACATCTTAGTAGACAAAGGATGAAAACTGATCCTGCATCTCAAACTCTGAATACTGATGCTCCACCAAGTATATAACACTTTACCACTATGGTTACAAATCATCATGATACAGGTGCATCAATAATACAGACTGTGGTCTGCGCACAGCATTGTGTCTGAGCTGTTCCCTTTGAAAAACATTATATTGAGACCTAGACACAATGTTCTAAATCAGGAGACGTACAGGGCAGAAAAGAATATACTGTGTGTATACAGGGCTGTATTTTGCCTTCGTGCTGCCCTAGGCACTTTAAGTGGTCGCGCCCCTTATTGACAACGTAAAACTGAGTTTTCGCACACGACATCTGTTTAAGGCAGATCTACTCTGTAAAACACTTGAAAAAGTATCAATGAGAAACGAAGGGCACTAACCCCCCCCAATGGGAATCACCACAGGCACATCAAAACATAGCATGAGTATAAAATATTCCCACCGTCCCCACTTATATACTGTGACTGTCACACTGCCCCTAATAAACTACACACTGCCCTCCCTTATAAATTATACCCACCACACCTTCCTCAATTATGAAATATGATCTGCACATTGTCCTCACATCATGCTGCCCCCTCCTCCCACTGTCCCATGCATGCTGCCCCCTCCTCACAATGTTCCATGCATGCTGCCCGCTCCTCACAATGTTCCATGCATGCTGCCCCCTCCTCACAATGTTCCATGCATGCTGCCCCCTCCTCACAATGTCCCATGCATGCTGCCCCCTCCTCACAATGTTCCATGCATGCTGCCCCCTCCTCACAATGTTCCATGCATGCTGCCCCCTCCTCACAGTGTCCCATGCATGCTGCCCCCTCCTCAGTGTCCCATGCATGCTGACCCTCCTCACAGTGTCCCATGCATGCTGCCCCCTCCTCACAGTGTCCCATGCATGCTGCCCCCTCCTCACAGTGTCCCATGCATGCTGCCCCCTCCTCACAGTGTCCCATGTATGCTGCCCCCTCCTCACAGTGTCCCATGCATGCTGCCCCCTCCACACAGTGTCCCATGCATGCTGCCCCCTCCTCACAGTGTCCCATGCATGCTGCCCCCTCCTCACAGTGTCCCATGCATGCTGCCCCCTCCTCACAGTGTCCCATGCATGCTGCCCCCTCCTCACAATGTCCCATGCATGCTGCCCCCTCCTCACAATGTCCCATGCATGCTGCCCCCTCCTCACAGTGTCCCATGCATGCTGCCCCCTCCTGACAGTGTCCCATGCATGCTGCCCCCTCCTGACAGTGTCCCATGCATGCTGTCCCCTCCTCACAATGTCCCATGCATGCTGCCCCCTCCTCAGTGTCCCGTGCATGCTGCCCCTCTCCATGAGCTCCTAATGCTGCCTTCCTCTTTTCCATAATGTCACCTCCATGCTGCCCCATTCATCCTAAGACCACCAGACTAACGCTTATGCTGAGACCCCCCCCACACACACTACCCCACTCTTGATATTGACTCCCCTACATTGTTCCACTCCATACTGAGCCCAGACATGCTGCCCCTTCTCCATAATGAGCTCCCAATGCTGGCCCCCTCTTATTCTGAGCCCTTACACTCCCCCCATCGATATTGTCATTGCTCTATCCCTCAACCCTTGTCCTCTGTCTCTAGCATTGGCCCCTCTCTCCCATTCCCCCAGCAGCAGCCGCTCTCTCCCGCCTTCACCAGCAGCCTCTCCCTCAGCATCAGCCTCTCTCTCCCCAGCCTCCCCCAGCATCAGCCTCTCTCCCCCCAGCCTCCCCCAGCTTCAGCCTCTCTCCCCCAGCTTCCCCCAGCATCAGCCTCTCTCCTCCCAGCCTCCCCCAGCATGAGCCTCCTCCAGCATCAGCCTCTCTCCTCCCAGTCTCCCCCAGCATGAGCCTCCTCCAGCATCAGCCTCTCTCCTCCCAGTCTCCCCCAGCATGAGCCTCCTCCAGCATCAGCCTCTCTCCTCCCAGCCTCCCCCAGCATGAGCCTCCTCCAGAATCAGCCTCTCTCCTCCCAGCCTCCCCCAGCATCAGCCTCTCTCCTCCCAGCCTCCCCCAGCATCAGCCTCCTCCAGCATCAGCCTCTCTCCTCCCAGCCTCCCCCAGCATCAGCCTCTCTCCTCCCAGCCTCCCCCAGCATCAGCCTCTTCCAGCATCAGCCTCTCTCCTCCCAGCCTCCCCCAGCATCAGCCTCCTCCAGCATCAGCCTCTCTCCTCCCAGCCTCCCCCAGCATCAGCCTCCCTGCTCCCAGCATCAGCCTCCCTCCTCCCAGCCTCCCCCAGCATCAGCCTCCCTCCTCCCAGCCTCACCTTCCCCCTCCCAGCCTCAGCCTCCCTCCTCCCAGCCTCAGCCTCCCTCCTCCCAGCCTCAGCCTCCCTCCTCCCAGCCTCCCCCAGCCTCAGCCTCCCCCAGCCTCAGCCTCCCTCCTCCCAGCCTTCCCCAGCTTCAGCCTCCCTCCTCCCAGCCTCCCCTAGCCTCAGCCTCTATCCTCCCAACCTCCCCAAGCATCAGCCTCCCAGCCTCCCCCAGCATCAGCCTCCCTCCTCCCAGCCTCCCCCAGCATCAGCCTTCCTCCTCCCAGCCTCCCCCAGCATCAGAGTACTCACAATTATTCCATGAACAAGAATTATAAAAATATATTTTTATTGATTAAAACTAAACACATAATTAAAAACAGACACACATAGACCACAAAATGGAGGGGAGGGCACAAGTGAATGACCAAGGGAGCCAAAATCCTAATGCTGTTAAACTATCAATTCATCAACTTTATATAAACAGTGTTTACATACACGATAAAGTCAAAATAGACAATTATTCAGATGAGTTGAGATACAAATCATAACTGGCAATATATATACATCAGTATTTAATATATGCAGTATCAATCTCATAATATATACACAAATACACTACATCCAAGAAATGACATGAGTTTGTTATATAAATCTCCATGTCTGAGGTCACATACAATGCATAAATATCAATAGATTATTTGTAAAGTGATGGCAAATAATACCCCTTAATGTAAACTGCAACAGTGGCAGAATGGAGGAACCACTCACTCATATAAAGTATAGCATTGTTATCCTCTATTTAGATCCCCAAAATAGGTAGAAAATTAGAGGATCACTATCCAACATCAGAAAAACCGCACTAAGATGGAAGTGCAGAGCCAAGACCATAGATATAGTATTAAAGAAATCATCTAACAGCATCAATTTCATCCAGTATAATGGTATTAATACCAAAGCTCAACCAAGGGCAAAAAGAGTTAATAGCCCACCCTCACCAAACACTCCAACGATCGTTTCGCAACCGCTTCGTCAGGGAGTGAGGTGGGTAGGCTCGTGGACATCTTAAATACCTGTATGGCAGCTGTATCTAATGAAAATCCAGAGGACACCATGATTATCGGGCGGCGCGATCCGCGCATGCGCAGAGCCGCAACTCCGTGCCCGGACATCCGCCCACGTCCACCAAGGGCGACAAAGTCGTCGTTGATGACGCAAGCAAGACATCCACACACGGACCGCGGCCCGCGCATGCGCGTCACGCCGCACAGTGTCGACCGCCGCCATCTTAGTAAAGGTATGCTAGGCATATCGCAGCCAAACATATCAGGAGGAGGGGAAATAAAAGCGCAACAGCTAAGATGGTATTTATTAATGGTATATCTATCACATATCTCCCCTACTCCGATAGTTGGTATTGCGGAGTGGCCACAAAAGTGCACAGATCATAATCGTGTGTACACAAATATTATATTTGGACTTATGTGTAAGTTTACATCATTAATAACGTCAAATATCCACATCATCTCAAATATCAGGAATAAAGATGACCGCACATAAAAATCCATAACCATATGCATGATGACAGATGTATATGCACAAGTTTTTAATTTAAATATAGCATGGATCAAAATCCTGTCAAAGCCACCCATATAATATATATGGTAACTATCACAAGCATATGAGTTGTAATCATACATATACGGATGTCATAGCTGGACTCATGTATCCAAATCTATCATCATTGATATCAAAATATCAGCATACATGTCAGAAACCCATAATGTCCATACCTAAAACCATGACCATATGGTAATGATATATTTCTGAAATCAGATTTCTTGGGCATAAGCCATCAGCTTACACACATAATATCAAAATTTCTTTTTCGGACCACCTCACAGGACCAATGTGATGCAAAACCCACAAACCTTACCAACCTACAAAAATGAAAAGATCTATGGAGGTGGAGTCAAGAAAGACTATATCAATAAAATACCACAATAGAGAGATGGCGAAGACAAAGAGACCCAGAGAGACAAACCTACAAACAAATATATATATGGATGGACAGAGCATTCTTATAAGAAACTTGAGAAACCCCACTGGTCATTAAGACCCCTCGGTTTCATGCACTTCAAAAGTGTAATCCACCTACATTCTAACTGACTGAGTTTTTTGAAAAGATCTCCTCTCCTGTTCCCTGGATAAATCCGATCTATCCCACTGAACCTTAATAAATGTGACTGTCCTAGATGGAAATCCCTAAAGTGTCGAGCAAGGGGTTTGAGTTTTGCAATCACAAAAACCTGGTCTGCTGGAACCCAGCATCAGCCTTCCTCCTCCCAGCCTCCCCCAGCATCAGCCTTCCTCCTCCCAGCCTCCCCCAGCATCAGCCTTCCTCCTCCCAGCCTCCCCCAGCATCAGCCTTCCTCCTCCCAGCCTCCCCCAGCATCAGCCTCCCTCCTCCAAGCCTCACCTTCCCCCTCCCAGCATCAGCCTCTCTCCTCCCAGCCTCCCCTAGCCTCAGCCTCCCTCCTCCCAGCCTCCCCCAGCCTCAGCCTCCCTCCTCCCAACCTCCCCAAGCATCAGCCTCTCTCCTCCCAACCTCCCCAAGCATCGGCCTCCCTCCTCCCAGCCTCCCCCAGCATCAGCCTCCCTCCTCCCAGCCTCCCCCAGCATCAGCCTCCCTCCTCCCAGCCTCCCCCAACATCAGCCTCCCTCCTCCCAGCCTCCCCAAACATCAGCCTCCCTCCTCCCAGCCTCCCCCAGCATCAGCCTTCCTCCTCCCAGCCTCCCCCAGCATCAGCCTCCCTCCTCCAAGCCTCACCTTCCCCCTCCCAGCCTCCCCCAGCATCAGCCTCTCTCCTCCCAGCCTCCCCCAGCATCAGCCTGCCCCAGCCTCAGCCTCCCTCCTCCCAGCCTCCCCCAGCCTCAGCCTCCCTCCTCCCTCCCTCCTCCAAGTCTCCCTCAGCATCAGCTTCCCTCCTCCAAGCCTCCCCCTCCCCCTCCCAGCCTCCCTCAGCATCAGCCTCCCTCAGCATCAGCCTCCCCCTCCCAGACTCCCCCAGAATCAGCCTCTCTCCTCCCAGCCTCCCCCAGCATCAGCCTCCCTGCTCCCAGCATCAGCCTCCCTCCTCCCAGCCTCCCCCAGCATCAGCCTCCCTCCTCCAAGCCTCACCTTCCCCCTCCCAGCCTCCCTCCTCCCAGCCTCCCTCCTCCCAGCCTCCCCCAGCCTCAGCCTCCCCCAGCCTCAGCCTCCCTCCTCCCAGCCTTCCCCAGCTTCAGCCTCCCTCCTCCCAGCCTCCCCTAGCCTCAGCCTCCCTCCTCCCAACTTCCCCCAGCATCAGCCTCCCTCCTCCCAACCTCCCCTAGCTTCAGCCTCCCTCCTCCCAACCTCCCCCAGCATCAGCCTCCCTCCTCCCAGCCTCCCCCAGCATCAGCCTCCCTCCTCCCAGCCTCCCCCAGCATCAGCCTCCCTCCTCCCTCCCTCCTCCAAGTCTCCCTCAACATCAGCTTCCCTCCTCCAAGCCTCCCCCTCCCCCTCCCAGCCTCCCTCAGCATCAGCCTCCCTCAGCATCAGCCTCCCCCTCCCAGAATCAGCCTCTCTCCTCCCAGCCTCCCCCAGCATCAGCCTCCCTGCTCCCAGCATCAGCCTCCCTCCTCCCAGCCTCCCCTTCCCCCTCCCAGCCTCCCTCCTCCCAGCCTCCCTCCTCCCAGCCTCCCCCAGCCTCAGCCTCCCCCAGCCTCAGCCTCCCCCAGCCTCAGCCTTCCCCAGCTTCAGCCTCCCTCCTCCCAGCCTCCCCTAGCCTCAGCCTCCCTACTCCCAACCTCCCCCAGCATCAGCCTCCCTCCTCCCAGCCTCCCCTAGCCTCAGCCTCCCTCCTCCCAACCTCCCCCAGCATCAGCCTCCCTCCTCCCAGCCTCCCCCAGCATCAGCCTCCCTCCTCCCAGCCTCCCCCAGCATCAGCCTCCCTCCCTCCTCCAAGTCTCCCTCAGCATCAGCTTCCCTCCTCCAAGCCTCACCCTCCCCCTCCCAGCCTCCCTCAGCATCAGCCTCCCTCCTCCCAGCATCAGCCTCCCTCCTCCAAGCCTCAGCCTCTCTTCCCAGCCTCAGCCTCTCTCTCTTCCCAGCCTCCCCCCAGCCTAAGCCTCTCTGTCTTCCCAGCTTCAGCCTCTCTCTCTCTTCCCAGACTCCCCCCAGCCTCAGCCTCTTTCTCTTTCCAGCCTCTCTCTCTTCCCAGCCTCCCCCAGCCTCAGCCTCTCTCTCTTCCCAGCCTCCCCCCAGTCTCAGTCTCTCTCTTCCCAGCCTCAGCCTCTCTCTCTTCCCAGCCTCAGCCTCTCTCTCTTCCCAGCCTCCCCTCAGCCTCTCTCTTCCCAGCCTCTCCTCAGCCTCTCTCTTCCCAGCCTCTCTCTCTCTCTTCCCAGCCTCAGCCTCTCTCTCTCTCTTCCCAGCCTCCCCCCAGCCTCTCTCTCTTCCCAGCCTCCCCCCAGCCTCTCTCTCTTCCCAGCCTCCCTCTCTTCCCAGCCTCTCTCCCCCCAGCCTCCCCTTGCATGATTACAGTGGACAAAAAGAGGCATCGCAATTTGCAACGATCATCAACTAACCTGTAAGGAGCCCATACATTCTAGGCTCTGCCTCTGCCTTACCTGCTCCGGTGCCCGCCGCCCTGCTCTGGCTGGCTCCTCTTCTGGCTGGCTCCAGCTGCAGACGCGTCCTCCTCCGCGGCGTGTGTCATCTGCAGCATTGGACGCTGCAGCACGGGGCAGTCAGCTGAATGTCGCGCCCGCGCGCCTCTGACCCCGGAAGTGCAGGCCATGGAACTTCCGGGGTTAGTCAGCTCACTATGCCTGGCGCCCGCCATGTATTGAAATAGACAGCAGAAGTGCGCCCCCCCCCCCCCCCCGGAACACAGCCGAGTGTAACGGAGGGAGGGACGGGGGGCGGGGATGTAAAAAAAAAAAAAATTTATAAAATTTTTTTTTTTTTTTTGCTGCCAGAAAGTGCCGCCCCCCGCAACGTGCCGCCCTAGGCACGGGACCACGGGTGAAGAAAAAACAAAAAGCCAGCACCAAATGTGCACTACAGCACTAAACATTCCAAACTGTACTTATTATAAAAAAATTTTTTGAGATTTTTGGCAAAAAATTGCAATTTCTTGAGCTGCTTCGCCACGTCACGGCAAATCTCATTTGAAGCAGTCCTACACTAAAATATTTTTATAAAATGTGCCATACGGCCTCACATATGAATAGTAGAACTGCTCTTAGCAGCACTCACCTGGTCTATTTCAATCCCGTACCCATGACTGAGTCATGGCTGTGGGCGGGACAGGTCCAAGCAAATGCTGCATGAAGTAAATAGCCTGTGGACAAGGCCTGATGACTTAATGTGAACAGTCACCAACCGCCAAAATCCAGACAGATGGAATACATCCCAAATTGGGGTGCATAGCAAGGTGGAGGTCAACCACCGACCAATTCAATGAAGAAAAAACAAAAAGCCAGCATCAAATGTGCACTACAGCACTAAACATTCCAAACTGTACTTATTATAAAAAAAATTTTGAGATTTTTGGCAAAAAATTGCAATTTCTTGAGCTGCTTCGCCACGTCACGGCAAATCTCATTTGAAGCAGTCCTACACTAAAATATTTTTATAAAATGTGCCATACGGCCTCACATATGAATAGTAGAACTGCTCTTAGCAGCACTCACCTGGTCTATTTCAATCCCGTACCCATGACTGAGTCATGGCTGTGGGCGGGACAGGTCCAAGCAAATGCTGCATGAAGTAAATAGCCTGTGGACAAAGCCTGATGACTTAATGTGAACAGTCACCAACCGCCAAAATCCAGACAGATGGAATACATCCCAAATTGGGGTGCATAGCCTTCCTCCTCCCAGCCTCCCCCAGCATCAGCCTTCCTCCTCCCAGCCTCCCCCAGCATCAGCCTTCCTCCTCCCAGCCTCCCCCAGCATCAGCCTCCCTCCTCCCAGCCTCCCCCAACATCAGCCTCCCTCCTCCCAGCCTCCCCCAGCATCAGCCTTCCTCCTCCCAGCCTCCTCCAGCATCAGCCTCCCTCCTCCAAGCCTCACCTTCCCCCTCCCAGCCTCCCCCAGCATCAGCCTCTCTCCTCCCAGCCTCCCCCAGCATCAGCCTGCCCCAGCCTCAGCCTCCCTCCTCCCAGCCTCCCCCAGCCTCAGCCTCCCTCCTCCCTCCCTCCTCCAAGTCTCCCTCAGCATCAGCTTCCCTCCTCCAAGCCTCCCCCTCCCCCTCCCAGCCTCCCTCAGCATCAGCCTCCCTCAGCATCAGCCTCCCCCTCCCAGACTCCCCCAGAATCAGCCTCTCTCCTCCCAGCCTCCCCCAGCATCAGCCTCCCTGCTCCCAGCATCAGCCTCCCTCCTCCCAGCATCAGCCTCCCTCCTCCCAGCCTCCCCCAGCATCAGCCTCCCTCCTCCAAGCCTCACCTTCCCCCTCCCAGCCTCCCTCCTCCCAGCCTCCCTCCTCCCAGCCTCCCCCAGCCTCAGCCTCCCCCAGCCTCAGCCTCCCTCCTCCCAGCCTTCCCCAGCTTCAGCCTCCCTCCTCCCAGCCTCCCCTAGCCTCAGCCTCCCTCCTCCCAACTTCCCCCAGCATCAGCCTCCCTCCTCCCAACCTCCCCTAGCTTCAGCCTCCCTCCTCCCAACCTCCCCCAGCATCAGCCTCCCTCCTCCCAGCCTCCCCCAGCATCAGCCTCCCTCCTCCCAGCCTCCCCCAGCATCAGCCTCCCTCCTCCCTCCCTCCTCCAAGTCTCCCTCAACATCAGCTTCCCTCCTCCAAGCCTCCCCCTCCCCCTCCCAGCCTCCCTCAGCATCAGCCTCCCTCAGCATCAGCCTCCCCCCTCCCAGAATCAGCCTCTCTCCTCCCAGCCTCCCCCAGCATCAGCCTCCCTGCTCCCAGCATCAGCCTCCCTCCTCCCAGCCTCCCCTTCCCCCTCCCAGCCTCCCTCCTCCCAGCCTCCCTCCTCCCAGCCTCCCCCAGCCTCAGCCTCCCCCAGCCTCAGCCTCCCCCAGCCTCAGCCTTCCCCAGCTTCAGCCTCCCTCCTCCCAGCCTCCCCTAGCCTCAGCCTCCCTACTCCCAACCTCCCCCAGCATCAGCCTCCCTCCTCCCAGCCTCCCCTAGCCTCAGCCTCCCTCCTCCCAACCTCCCCCAGCATCAGCCTCCCTCCTCCCAACCTCCCCCAGCATCAGCCTCCCTCCTCCCAGCCTCCCCCAGCATCAGCCTCCCTCCTCCCAGCCTCCCCCAGCATCAGCCTCCCTCCCTCCTCCAAGTCTCCCTCAGCATCAGCTTCCCTCCTCCAAGCCTCACCCTCCCCCTCCCAGCCTCCCTCAGCATCAGCCTCCCTCCTCCCAGCATCAGCCTCCCTCCTCCAAGCCTCACCTTCCCCCTCCCAGCCTCCCTCCTCCCAGCCTCCCTCTTCCCAGCCTCCCCCAGCCTCAGCCTCCCCCAGCCTCAGCCTCCCTCCTCCCAGCCTTCCCCAGCTTCAGCCTCCCTCCTCCCAGCCTCCCCTAGCCTCAGCCTCCCTCCTCCCAACCTCCCCCAGCATCAGCCTCCCTCCTCCCAGCCTCCCCTAGCCTCAGCCTCCCTCCTCCCAGCCTCCCCCAGCATCAGCCTCCCTCCCTTCTCCAAGTCTCCCTCAGCATCAGCTTCCCTCCTCCAAGCCTCACCCTCCCCCTCCCAGCCTCCCTCAGCATCAGCCTCCCTCAGCATCAGCCTCCCCCTCCCAGACTCCCCCAGAATCAGCCTCTCTTCTCCCAGCCTCCGCCCCAGCTTCAGCCTCTCTCTCCCCCTAGCCTCTCTCCCCCCAGCCTTAGCCTCTCTCTCCCCCCAGCCTCCCCCCCAGCCTCAGCCTCTCTCCCCCCAGCCTCAGCCTCTCTTCCCAGCCTCAGCCTCTCTCTCTTCCCATCCTCCCCCCAGCCTAAGCCTCTCTGTCTTCCCAGCTTCAGCCTCTCTCTCTCTTCCCAGACTCCCCCCAGCCTCAGCCTCTTTCTCTTTCCAGCCTCTCTCTCTTCCCAGCCTCCCCCAGCCTCAGCCTCTCTCTCTTCCCAGCCTCCCCCCAGTCTCAGTCTCTCTCTTCCCAGCCTCAGCCTCTCTCTCTTCCCAGCCTCAGCCTCTCTCTCTTCCCAGCCTCCCCTCAGCCTCTCTCTTCCCAGCCTCTCCTCAGCCTCTCTCTTCCCAGCCTCTCTCTCTCTCTTCCCAGCCTCAGCCTCTCTCTCTCTCTTCCCAGCCTCCCCCCAGCCTCTCTCTCTTCCCAGCCTCCCCCCAGCCTCTCTCTCTTCCCAGCCTCTCTCCCCCCAGCCTCCCCTTGCATGATTACAGTGGACAAAAAGAGGCATCGCAATTTGCAACGATCATCAACTAACCTGTAAGGAGCCCATACATTCTAGGCTCTGCCTCTGCCTTACCTGCTCCGGTGCCCGCCGCCCTGCTCTGGCTGGCTCCTCTTCTGGCTGGCTCCAGCTGCAGACGCGTCCTCCTCCGCGGCGTGTGTCATCTGCAGCATTGGACGCTGCAGCACGGGGCAGTCAGCTGAATGTCGCGCCCGCGCGCCTCTGACCCCGGAAGTGCAGGCCATGGAACTTCCGGGGTTAGTCAGCTCACTATGCCTGGCGCCCGCCATGTATTGAAATAGACAGCAGAAGTGCGCCCCCCCCCCCCCCCGGAACACAGCCGAGTGTAACGGAGGGAGGGACGGGGGGCGGGGATGTAAAAAAAAAAAAAAAAAAAAATTTATAAAATTTTTTTTTTTTTTTTGCTGCCAGAAAGTGCCGCCCCCCGCAACGTGCCGCCCTAGGCACGGGACCACGGGTGAAGAAAAAACAAAAAGCCAGCACCAAATGTGCACTACAGCACTAAACATTCCAAACTGTACTTATTATAAAAAAATTTTTTGAGATTTTTGGCAAAAAATTGCAATTTCTTGAGCTGCTTCGCCACGTCACGGCAAATCTCATTTGAAGCAGTCCTACACTAAAATATTTTTATAAAATGTGCCATACGGCCTCACATATGAATAGTAGAACTGCTCTTAGCAGCACTCACCTGGTCTATTTCAATCCCGTACCCATGACTGAGTCATGGCTGTGGGCGGGACAGGTCCAAGCAAATGCTGCATGAAGTAAATAGCCTGTGGACAAAGCCTGATGACTTAATGTGAACAGTCACCAACCGCCAAAATCCAGACAGATGGAATACATCCCAAATTGGGGTGCATAGCAAGGTGGAGGTCAACCACCGACCAATTCAATGAAGAAAAAACAAAAAGCCAGCACCAAATGTGCACTACAGCACTAAACATTCCAAACTGTACTTATTATAAAAAAAATTTTTGAGATTTTTGGCAAAAAATTGCAATTTCTTGAGCTGCTTCGCCACGTCACGGCAAATCTCATTTGAAGCAGTCCTACACTAAAATATTTTTATAAAATGTGCCATACGGCCTCACATATGAATAGTAGAACTGCTCTTAGCAGCACTCACCTGGTCTATTTCAATCCCGTACCCATGACTGAGTCATGGCTGTGGGCGGGACAGGTCCAAGCAAATGCTGCATGAAGTAAATAGCCTGTGGACAAAGCCTGATGACTTAATGTGAACAGTCACCAACCGCCAAAATCCAGACAGATGGAATACATCCCAAATTGGGGTGCATAGCAAGGTGGAGGTCAACCACCGACCAATTCAATGAAGAAAAAACAAAAAGCCAGCATCAAATGTGCACTACAGCACTAAACATTCCAAACTGTACTTATTATAAAAAAAAATTTTGAGATTTTTGGCAAAAAATTGCAATTTCTTGAGCTGCTTCGCCACGTCACGGCAAATCTCATTTGAAGCAGTCCTACACTAAAATATTTTTATAAAATGTGCCATACGGCCTCACATATGAATAGTAGAACTGCTCTTAGCAGCACTCACCTGGTCTATTTCAATCCCGTACCCATGACTGAGTCATGGCTGTGGGCGGGACAGGTCCAAGCAAATGCTGCATGAAGTAAATAGCCTGTGGACAAAGCCTGATGACTTAATGTGAACAGTCACCAACCGCCAAAATCCAGACAGATGGAATACATCCCAAATTGGGGTGCATAGCAAGGTGGAGGTCAACCACCGACCAATTCAATGAAGAAAAAACAAAAAGCCAGCACCAAATGTGCACTACAGCACTAAACATTCCAAACTGTACTTATTATAAAAATTTTTTTTGGAGATTTTTGGCAAAAAATTGCAATTTCTTGAGCCAATTTCGGGTGCCTAGTGGCAAATACGGCCCTGTGTGTGTATATATATATATATATATATATATATATATATATATATATATATATATTTTCATAAGACATGGCAGATGAACGCATTCAGTAGATAGATGTTTGTAACCTCATAAATGAAGGATGTTTTTGTGATGACTTGCAAGATAAGCATTGACTTTTATTTACTGCATGTTTATTGTACATACTATTCAATTATGTCTTTTCAACAGCAATAGCATTTACTTAAAAATCATCAAGCTATTTTATGACCTAATAAAAGTAAGGCAGCACACTAAAGCCAACCATACACATCAGACGGCTGCCGTCTGTCCAAACAATGGTTTGTCTGGCAGCCATCTCAGCTGGTTCTGTCGTGTGGCCCTTACAGATGGATATTTAGTTCATATGTCTTGTAATCATCCATTAGAATGGATTCTGCCGAGATCCGTTGGCAAAATAATCAATATTTTTAACATTGGAGTGTATGGAGAACAGATCCATTAACGGATTACTAATTATCTTCCATTTCAAATGAATCTTGTAAGAAAAAAACTGATTTGTTATAAAATGCAAGGAAAAATGATCGCTAAAAAGCAATCCGTTAATGGATCCATTCTCCATAGACTTCAAAACTGGATCTGGTAGACATCAGTATTTACCAATGGACAAAAATGTTGTGTTTTCTTAACTTTTTCCAAACGAATTTCTGCAGGATCTGTTCTAACGGATTATTAAAGGACATGTGAACTAAGCCTAATAGAGACCATTACCAGAGAGCTCTGCCAGCGGCTTATCTCTAGGAGCACAAAAAGATCATCAGTGCAAAAATAGAGATGCCCAGTCGACATATCCCCAACAATCAGTGGCAGGTTTGGCCGACATTAGTCAAATGTGTATGACGGTCTTAAGAGAGCATGATATGTATATTAATCTGTTTGTTGTTAACTTACAGGAACACTAAACATTTGTACCTGTCACGCTCCCGGTGTCCCAGCAGCCCTCCTTACCCACTGAGCCGGTTCCTGCATCGCACCACCGCTCCATACCCACTGATCCAGTCGTACCTGCATTGCACCACCGCTCTGTACCCACTGATCCAGTCGCACCTGCATCGCACCACCGCTCCGTACCCACTGATCCGGCCTCACCGTCATTGCACTGCTCCTTACCCACTGATCCACTCAACGTGTCCACCGGTCATGGCTGTCGCTCCCGCTCGTGCTCTCCTGTGTCCTGCTCCTGGTCTCATGAGTCTGACTCTGAGTATTAGCCTCATGCCTCTGTATAGGACCAGGCCGCGCCCACTCTCCTGGTTTTATGGACCCAGCACACCTGAAGCAGGAAGTGACATACGGCTGTGCTGGATATATAAGACTGGCCTTTCCATAGGGGCGTGGCCTGATCAACGTGTCTAGAAGCTTTGTCTTTTGTGCTAGGTGCTCAGGCCCCCTGGTGCCGTGTCCTGTAGACTTCTTGTCTTTGCTCCCTGGTACCTGTGCCTGTTTTCCTTACCGTCCTGAAGAACTTTGTGACTCTGCTGACCTGGTTATACCTGTCCCGGCCACGCCAGTGCTCCGGCTGCCGTGTACCCTGCCCCCCGGTGGGATACTCGGTCCAGTGGATCCACCTCCTGGGCCCATCAGTCCTCCCGGTCCTGACAGTACCCAAACATATATTACAGCAATTTCTCTTTTTCATTGATCCTATTTTGTCTCATATTACAGTTAAAACCACGAAATATATATATATATAAGAAAAACTTCTGTGTCTCGGGCCTGAATCACAGAAAAGTTCCCTTCCTCACGGTCTTGTGTCTGGCTGCAATAAAACTGACTGCAGCAGAAAACCTTTTTTCTATACCATGCCTGGAATAAGACAAACGATCACTAGGTTCTACCCCTTAGTTAAGTGGAACTAATTAGTAGGAGGTTACCCCATTTGCTTTTTGAAGGATTTCTATAAGACTAACTGATTTGGGGTCATACAGAAAATTCTTCTGAGTAGCAAATAGTGAAGGCAGCTACAATGGCGGAAAAAAGTATTTAGTCAGCCACCAAAAGGTGAGAGAGGCCTGTAATTGACATCATTGGTAGAGCACAACTATGAGATACAAAACGATAAAACAAATCCAGAAAATCACCTTGTCTGATTTGGCAAGAATGTTTTTGCAAATTATGGTGTAATATAAGTATATGGTCAATAACAAAAGTTCATCTTAATATTTTGTTATATATCTTTTGTTGGCAAAGACAGAGGTCAAATGTTTTCTATAAGTCTTCATAAGGTTGGCACACACTGTTGGTGGTATGTTGGCCCATTCTTTAATGCAGTTCTCCTGTAGAAGAGTGTTGTTTTGTTCCTGTCACTGAGCAACACGGACTTTCAACTCCATCCAAAGGTTTTCAATGGGGTTGGGATCTGGAGACTGGCTAGGCCACTCCATGACCTTCATATCATAGAATCATAGAAAGGTAGAGTTGGAATGGACCTCCTGGGTCATCTAGTCCAACCCCCTGCTCAAAGCAGAATTGACTAAATAATCCCAGACAGATGTCCGTCCAACCTCTTTTTAAAGACTTCCTTTGAAGGAGAACTCACCACATCTTGTGGCAGCCTGTTCCACTCGTTGATCACCCTCACTGTCAAAAGTTTTTTTCCAATATCTAATAAGCATATCTAATATGCTTCTTACGAAGTCACTCCTTCGTTGCCCTGGCAGTATGCTTGGGATCATAATCATGCTGAAAGGCCCAGCCACATTTCATCTTCAGAGTCCTTGCAGATGGAAGGAGGTTTGCACTCAAAATCTCACGATACATGGCCCCATTCATTCTTTCATGTACACAGATCAGTGGTCCTGGTCCCTTTTGCAGAGAAACAGCCCCAAAGCATGATGTTGCCACCCTCATACTTCACAGTAGATATTGTGTTCTTTGGATGCAACTCAGCATTCTGTCTCCTCCAAACATGACGAGTTGTGTTTCTACCAAACAGTTCTACTTTGGTTTCATCAAACCATATGACATTTTCCCAGTACTTTTCTGGTTAATCCAAATGCTTTCTAGCAAACTTCAGACGGGCCCGGACATGTACTGGCTTAAGCAGGGGAACATGTCTGGCACTGGAGGATCTGAGTCCCTGGCGGCGTAGTGTGTTAATGATGAAAGCCTTTGTTATGGTGGTTCTAGCTATATGCAGGTCATTAACTAGGTCCTCCCATGTGGTTCTAGGATTTTTGCTCACCATTTATAATCCCTGATTGGAGCCACAGACTCAGACTGGCTGTAAGGGGAGTCTAGAGAAAAGCCGCTCACAAAGCAGAACCCCAAGAACTCTGCAACCCTTTAACCCCTATACAGGGATTTGGAATTACACAGAGCTCCAGAGATCACTACCTGTGGTAGGCTGTAGTCCGTGGTCGTCAGGCAGGGTCAAAAACCAGGAGATGCAAAACAGGAACCGAATCGGCAGGCAAGGGCGTAGTGATGAAACAAAGCAGATGTCAAATCCGGAACTGGCAGCAAGGTACAAAAATGACAGGCAGGAGGGTAGTCAAAAAACAAGCAAAGGTGAGCACACAGGAATCAACATACAAACAGCACATGAGCCAGGAGTACAGAACTATCTCTGGCAGTGGTCATGTGACAGGAGGGGGAATAAGAAGGGTGTGGTGTCTTCCCATTGGCTGCAGGTGAATGTTGGCAACTTTAGTTGGAAGACACACACGCCACGCCAGTGGTACTGCAAGTTCCAGGGAAACCCAGCCTAGTGGATGAGCAGAGCCTGTGCTCCGCAGAGCCACGGGCACCGACTCCTCTCCCATCACCAGCACTATCCATGGTGGAAACATGGCGTCGTCTGGCGATCAGAGCAGAAGTCGCAGGAGCGGGCTCCGGTGGGGACGTGACACCATTCTTGTGATCATTTTGACCCCATGGGGTGAGATCTTGCATGGAGCCCCAGATCGAGGGAGATTATCAGCGGTCTTGTATGTCTTCCATTTTCTTACTATTGCTCCCACCGTTGATTTCATCACACCAAGCTGCTTGCCTGTTACAGATTCAGTCTTCCCAGCCTGGTCCAGGGCTACAATGTTGTTTCTGGTATCCTTCGACAGCTCCTTGGTCTTCACCATAGTGGACTTTGGAGTGTGACTGTTTGAGGTTGTGGACAGGTGTCTTTTATACTCATAAGTTCAAACAGGTGCCATTACTACAGGTAATGAGTGGAGGACAGAGGAGCCTCTTAAAGAAGAAGTTACAGGTCTTTGAGAGACAGAAATCTTGCATGTTTTTAGATGACTAAATACTTATTTTCCACCATAATTTGCAAAATTAATCTTGCCAAATCAGACAAGGTGATTTTTTGGATTTGTTTTCTCATTTTGTCTCTCATAGTTGTGGTCTACCTATGATGTCAATTACAGGCCTCTCTCATCTTTTTAAGTGGGAGAACTTGCACAATTCGTAGCTGACTAAATACTTTTTTCTCCCTCTGTACATTATTAAGTAATTTAAACATTGAATTGAATGTTCCTTTAGTATTCGGGAAGAAGTCATTGAGGCAACCACATCAACATTCAGACAATCAGGAGAAAGTTCCAAATAATATATAATAGTCCCATAGTCTCAGCTCTATTTTTAGTGTAATTATTTTTATGACAAGTGGTTTTTATTTGTGGGGGTGGGGTGTTGGGGGGGATTAAACTGTCTAAAATCTGCAAGACTTGGCCAACCATTCGCTCAGTTGACAACACTGAACATATCAGACAGAATAGCCTATAAAAGGTATCAGTTTGTTCACCTGAAAAATAAACATGGTCATATGGATAAGTGATCATCATGTAGGATCCATAAGTGGACCAGTCTGTGATACATGAATGGCAATAAACATCCAGTAGAAGACAGACACATCTGAAGCCTATTACAATGGGGTGTATTTCAAGTGGTTAATTCCCAAAAAAACTCAGTAGACCTTACTGGTGATATTTTCTGTGTGCTTAAAGGGGTTTTACGGGATGAAAAGAAATGTCTGCAGTCACTATCTTTGACTGCCGACTGCACAACTGTGACTTTTGACAGGTGATTGGTGTATAATACGTAGATTGTCACGACTTCCTTGTCCCAATACGAGTGAGTGGGTGGCTCCGTGACCACATATATGCGATGTGCATACTTGCGGTGAGGTGCCAACTAGATTCTCCTGCCCTTCTAATGATCTAATGAAACAAGTATAGCAGAGTTTAGTTGTCACCGAACAAGTATGCAAAACGCATATACGCAGTCACATGACCACCCACTTGTGCTGCGAACACAGGGGAATCATGAGAGTTTGCACATTGCACACTGTCACGATTCAGCATTCAGAAGTAATTTAAACTACCTCCTTTTCACTTGCTTTAATAATACAGGTATCCAAAATTTTGGTTTTATGAAAATTATTTCAAATCCAATGACTGATTCATGTTTTCTTATGCTATGATTAAAAAAAAACAAACAACAAAGTTCTATTTTTTACCATCACAAATGGATTTTGAACCAGGAAAATCTTTGTTGCAGCCAAAAATATACACAATATTATATAAAAAAATGAATTGAACATTAATTCTGCAACTTTAACGGAAATTAATTCTTCTTGGGGCTTTTCCTTTTCTCTTCAAAGCTTCTCTTGATCCCTTTTCTCTTATAGGAGGCTGCAGATGATCTCTGTGAACCATCCAGCAGTCGTCCATCATGTTCACATGCCAGGATGGGGACATATATTAGGATGGGGCCATGATGGGAGCATATATACCAGGATGGGGCCATGATGGGAGCATATATACCAGGATGGGGCCATGATGGGGGAATATATACCAGGATGGGGCCATGATAGGGACATATATACCATGATGGTGCCATATATATCAGGAAGGGGCCATGATGGGGCCATATATTCTAGCATGGGGCCATATATACCAGGATGGGCCATGATGGGGCCATATATACCAGGATGGGTCATGATGGGGGAATATATACCAGGATGGGGCCATGATAGGGACATATTATCAGGATGGGGCCATATATATGTCACGCTCCCCGGGTCCTCGGATCCGATCCCCGGGTCCTCAGCTCCGCTCCCCGGCTCACCTGCCACGCTCCCCGCTCTCCAGCCTCCGGTGCCCGCACTTCCCAGGCCCCCTGGTCTCCGCTCCCGGCGCCCGACGGCTTCCCAGTTCCTGGCCGGCTCCCCTGCGTCCTCCCTTCAGCTTCCTGCCCTGGCTTCTGGCACCCGGGCTGCGCGCACGCGCGGTCACTGAACCTTTCTTAAAGGGCCAGTGTCAATTAACAGGAAATCATGCACTCAGGTACAGGGTATATAGGGGGTTAATGTCCAAGGGAGCGGGGCCTGTTCTTCGTGTTTTCCCAAGCTAGGAGTCAGGTCTCCTTGTGTTCTATGAGATACTTACCTCTCTGTCTTCTAGAGCCGACCCTGCATCGCCATCCGGTCCTGCGGTACCTCGAACCCCGAACGCTGCCCATCTGCCATCCTGACAGTCCGTACCATCTCGGATCCCTGCGGTGACCCGTCATCTCGCTCCAACGGTTCCGGACCCCGCCTGACACCATCACGGCTTCCGAACCTGAGCTCCGTCACCCGGACCACCATCCGTGACCTCGTGGTCCCAGGGACTTCTCCATTTGCTCTCAGTGCACGGACTGTCCTGCTACCTACAGTGCTCCGGCTACCGGACTCCTTTCCTCATCCGGGAGTTCGGCCCAGTGGATCCACCTCCAGGGTCTACCCGTCCATCTGGCCCTAACAGTAAGAACAGGCCATGGATCCCGCCGAAGCACTAGCGGCCTTGCATGAGGAACTCCAACGCCAGCGTGAAGTCCAGACCCGCATGCTGAACTTTATGACTTCCGTGGACACCCGCCTGACCACGCTACAAGCGGCAGTCACGTCTTCGACATCCCGAGCCTCCACTAGTCAAGCCACGACCCCCGCTCCCGTGGCCGCCTCTTCGGATGCTTCCAGACTGCGTTTGGCCTCACCACCCCGGTACGCCGGAGATCCCAAGACCTGCAGGGGGTTTATAAACCAATGCTCCCTCCATTTCACGCAGCTGCCACATCTGTTTGCCTCCGACCAAGCCAAGGTCGCCTTCATCATGTCTCACCTAGAGGGCGAGGCACTGGCGTGGATGAACCCCTTGTGGGAGAAGGAGGAACCTATGACCAAGAACCTCCAGGAGTTCCTGCAGGCCTTTCGCAGCACTTTTGACGAACCCGGACGCGCCTCCGCGTCTGCGTCTTCACTTCTCCGGTTACGTCAGGGAACACTGACGGTGGGTCAATACGCCATCCGTTTCCGCACCTTGGCTTCAGAACTCGGGTGGAATAACGAGGCCCTAACCGCCGCCTTCTGGGAAGGACTATCGGGTCGAATCAAAGATGAGCTGGCTGGACGTGATGTGCCGTCCACTCTGGACGCCCTGATTACCCTAGCGACTCGAGTGGACATACGCTTTCAGGAGCGGTCCAAAGAACTGTCCCGTGAGAGACGTCCGGTAAGGCATTCCTCTCCTCCACCGAAGCCCACCGTACTCCAGTCAACGGCCTCTGGTGTCTCCGTCCATGAGCCCATGCAGATCGACCGTGTGCGACAGTCGGAACAACGTCGAGCAGAGCGGCTCGCCAAGGGTCTCTGCTTTTACTGCGGAGAGGGCACACACCTGCTACGCGCCTGTCCAGAGAGGCCGGGAAACTCCAAAGCCTAGGGTTGGTAGGAGAGGCCACCCTAGGTGCTGGAACTCTCTCAGACCCAGTTACATGGACTGTGCAAGTGACAACGGGAGAGACGCGGTTTACGGCTGAGGCGTACCTCGATTCTGGGGCAGCAGGCAATTTCATCCAGCAGGCCACGGTGGACAAGTACCAGGTGCCTGTTACTCCACTCGACAAGCCCCTAGTGATTGCCTCTGTGGATGGGAGACCCCTCTCTGACACCATCTCCTGGATCACCAAGCCGCTTGAACTGCGTATCGGTGCTCTGCACACCGAGAACATCGCTCTCTACGTCCTCCCACACATGTCACATCAAATCCTGCTGGGACTTCCCTGGTTGCGGACACACGAGCCTTCAGCCAGCTGGGGCACTGGCGATATCACTCGATGGGGGTCTTCTTGCCATGAGAGATGTCTGAAGGCCATACAACCCATCCGGCGACCTCCGGTTCCCGAGTCCCTACCGGGACTGCCCTCAGCCTATTGGTCCTTCGTGGACGTCTTTGATAAGAAGGAGTCCGAAGTACTCCCGCCACATCGTCCTTACGATTGTGCCATTGACCTGCTCCCGGGAACTACACCACCTCGAGGACGGATATATCCACTATCTCCAGCCGAAACAAGGGCTATGTCTACGTACATCACAGAGAGCCTGGCTAAGGGATTCATCCGGAGATCCTCCTCTCCTGCTGGAGCAGGCTTCTTCTTCGTAAAGAAGAAAGAGGGCGACCTACGCCCATGTATAGACTACCGGGGATTGAACCTAATCACCGTGAAAAACAAGTACCCCCTGCCGCTCATCCCCGAATTGTTTGATCGGCTCAGAGGAGCTTGTGTGTTCACCAAGTTGGATCTTCGGGGTGCCTACAACCTGGTCCGTATCCGCTCAGGGGATGAATGGAAGACCGCGTTCAACACTCGCGATGGGCACTATGAATACTGCGTGATGCCCTTCGGCCTGTGTAACGCACCAGCAGTCTTCCAAGAATTAGTGAACGATGTGTTTCGGGACCTTCTCTACGTCTGTGTGGTGGTATATCTGGATGACATCCTTGTCTTCTCTCCGGACCTCCAGACCCACCGAGAGAACGTGCAACTGGTTCTACAACGACTGAGAGAGAATCGTCTGTACGCCAAGTACGAGAAGTGTGTCTTCGAACAGTCTTCTCTCCCCTTCCTGGGGTACCTCATCACCGATACCGGACTGCAGATGGATCCCAAGAAGGTCTCCTCCATTCTCAACTGGCCCCCTCCTTCTGGACTGAA
This sequence comes from Anomaloglossus baeobatrachus, assembly GCF_048569485.1. Lineage (NCBI taxonomy): Eukaryota > Metazoa > Chordata > Amphibia > Anura > Aromobatidae > Anomaloglossus > Anomaloglossus baeobatrachus. Next base: position 84,711,867 of record NC_134357.1, on the reverse strand, counting down.
GGCAATCCAACGATTTCTGGGATTCGCTAACTATTACCGCCAGTTCATTCCTCACTTCTCGGCTCTGACTGCTCCTCTCTCCGCCTTGACCAAGAAGGGGGCTAATCCAAAAGACTGGTCACCTGCGGCCGACGCCGCGTTTGGCGCTCTAAAGCGAGCCTTTGCCTCCTCTCCTGTACTCCACCGTCCAGAGTTAAACCGCCAGTTCACCTTGGAGGTGGATGCCTCCTCCTCGGGAGCCGGAGCAGTGCTCATGCAGAAGTCCTCCTCCGGGAAGATGGTGACGTGCGGTTTCTTCTCCAAGAGCTTCTCCGCGCCTGAACGCAATTACACCATCGGTGACCGAGAGCTATTAGTGGTCAAACTGGCTCTGGAGGAATGGCGCTATCTTCTGGAAGGAGCAGTGTACCCTGTCATTGTTTACACGGACCACAAAAACCTGGAATACCTGCGGACTGCTCAGCGACTGAACCCACGGCAAGCCAGGTGGTCCTTGTTCTTTGCCCGGTTCGACTTCCAGCTTCATTTCCGACCCGCGAACAAGAATGTACGCGCTGATGCCTTGTCTAGGTCTTTCGTGCCCCTGGAACAGGAGGAAGAGACATCTCAACCCATCATCTGTCCAAGTAAGATTATTCCGGTGGCTCCTGTCACTCTGGCCCAGATACCACCTGGGAAGACTTATGTCTCTGAGGCTGACAGGCAAAAAGTGTTACACTGGGGCCATGCCTCGAAAACAGCCGGTCATGCAGGTCAGAAGAAAACATGGAGCGCTATTGTACGTCATTACTGGTGGCCATCCCTGCGCACGGACGTCGCCTCTTTTGTCTCTGCCTGCTCCTCCTGTGCCAGGAACAAGACACCCAAACACCTGCCATACGGCCGTCTTCTGCCTCTGCCCATACCCTCAGTTCCCTGGCAACACATAGCGATGGACTTTATTACGGACTTGCCATTATCCTCCGGACACACAGTCATATGGGTCGTGGTGGATCGGTTCTCTAAAATGGCCCATTTCGTTCCTATGGCTGGACTGCCCTCTGCTCAGGAACTCGCGGACGCCTATATACAGCACATCTTCCGCTTGCATGGCTTTCCATCACACATAGTGTCCGACAGAGGAACCCAGTTCACCTCCCGCTTCTGGAGGGCTCTCTGCAAACATCTGGGAGTGACTCTGGACTTCTCCTCAGCCTACCATCCTCAGTCGAATGGCCAAGTGGAACGGATCAATCAGATATTGACCTCTTTCTTGCGTCACTACGTGAACGCCCATCATGACGATTGGTCCACGCTTCTTCCTTGGGCTGAATTCTCCCATAATCACCACGTCAGTGAGTCCTCCTCCTGTTCTCCCTTCCATGTCGTCTACGGACTTCAGCCGTCTGTCCCATTGCCTGTATCCTCTTCCTCGGACATCCCTGCTGCTGATGCAGTACTCCGTGACTTTACATCCATTTGGGACTCTGTTAAGGCCTCCCTTGGACGTGCTTCCCTGCGGATGAAGAGACATGCGGACAAGAGACGTCTGGATCCTCCGTGTTTCTCTCCGGGAGATCTCGTCTGGCTTGCTTCCAAATACATCCGACTGAAGATACCATCCTACAAGCTGGGTCCTCGCTACATCGGGCCGTTTAAAGTCCTCGGCAAGATCAATGAGGTCTCCTACAAACTGCAGCTCCCGGCCACAATGAGAATACCCAACTCCTTTCACGTCTCTCTGCTCAAGCCGGTTGTCCTTGGTCCCTTCTCCGCTGCCGCCAGTCCGGCCCCTCCTCCTATTGCTGAGGACGACATCTATGCGGTAAGAGATATCGTGGCCATGAAGACCGTACGTGGTCGACAGTTCTTCCTGGTGGACTGGGAAGGGTATGGTCCTGAGGATAGATCCTGGGAGCCCAGGGAGAACGTGGGCACTCCTCTGATCCGTGCCTTCCTGTCCCGGTTGCGGGGAGGGGGGCGTGGGGGGGGGGTACTGTCACGCTCCCCGGGTCCTCGGATCCGATCCCCGGGTCCTCAGCTCCGCTCCCCGGCTCACCTGCCACGCTCCCCGCTCTCCAGCCTCCGGTGCCCGCACTTCCCAGGCCCCCTGGTCTCCGCTCCCGGCGCCCGACGGCTTCCCAGTTCCTGGCCGGCTCCCCTGCGTCCTCCCTTCAGCTTCCTGCCCTGGCTTCTGGCACCCGGGCTGCGCGCACGCGCATTAGGGCGCGCGCGCGGTCACTGAACCTTTCTTAAAGGGCCAGTGTCAATTAACAGGAAATCATGCACTCAGGTACAGGGTATATAGGGGGTTAATGTCCAAGGGAGCGGGGCCTGTTCTTCGTGTTTTCCCAAGCTAGGAGTCAGGTCTCCTTGTGTTCTATGAGATACTTACCTCTCTGTCTTCTAGAGCCGACCCTGCATCGCCATCCGGTCCTGCGGTACCTCGAACCCCGAACGCTGCCCATCTGCCATCCTGACAGTCCGTACCATCTCGGATCCCTGCGGTGACCCGTCATCTCGCTCCAACGGTTCCGGACCCCGCCTGACACCGATGTGTGTGTGTGTGTGTGTGTGCGCGCGATATGATGTGTGTGGTTGTGAGATCTGATATGTGTGTGTATGTGTGTGTGTGTGCGCGATATGATGTGTGTGGTTGTGAGATCTGATGTGTGTGTGTGTGTGTGTGTGTGTGTGTGTGTGTGCGCAATCTGATGTGTGTGAGTGTGTGTTCCTCTGCAGATCCTCCCGTTCAGCGCCTGGTGAGTATGTTCTTTCATCTCTCTTTTGGGGGTATCTGCTTTCCATAATGAAGTGTCCTGCAGTATTCCTTAACTTATTTAGCTGCATGTTCATTACCTGCACTTCATTATTGAACCGTGACTAGGGCTTATTTTTGGGGTAAGTCTTCGTTTTAGAAAAACACGGTATATATAATATACATATAGTAAAGGAATAGTATTATTTCTAGGGTAATAAGTGGATTGATGAGCTAATCTAGCATTGTACAGTTAGAATTATACAGAGAAACTTCCCGCAAATGGCTAGAAAGCCAAATAAACATCAGTATTCGGAGTATGAGAACTAATGGCGATGGAGGCCATCTGGCAGAGTGGCAGAACGCTGTAAATGTCACCATAATTCTGTAACGGGGTGCCAGGGGTGCCTCCGGCCTTGTAGTCGTGGCCCTCGGTATCAGGCTTACCCCTGGTTCCACCGTCACTATGGGGACAGGAGCTGACTTGGTGGGGCAGAGTGTGGTCGTGGTGCAGATGTTGTCCGGCGCACAAACACTCTTCAGGCAGGGTACAATGCGATGAACAAACATTCTTTTATTCTTCACAGTTAAAAGTCCAGACAAAGCAATCCGGTCAGCAATAAATCTGGCAGATGACAATTCCTGTGGAGCTGGGGACACCCTGACCAAACGTCACCTCGGGTGGGGATATGCCCTCCGTACTCTACTTCCTTCGGGCACCCACTATTCAGCCAAACATACACCGGACCCACACCGGCAGAATAGGCTCTGAGGTTACGTCCACCTCCTTCTCTCCGGTGTCCCCTGCTGTTCTGCTCACACACTCTGCCCGACGTGCACACACTGCTGCCCCGGATGCTACTTCTCACAAAGTCCCGAACAAAGCCATAAAGGTGCTGAGACGCTTTCTTAGCTGGGGGAAGCCTGTCCTTGCGTCCCCTCCAGTGGTGATGTGCCTGACTACTCCACTTCGCCCGGCTCCCACTGCTGGCTACCCACAGTCCGGACCCACACCGGACTGCTTCACACTATGAGGTTCCGCTCGCTCCTTTTCTCACCGGCTTCCCTGATTTCCAGCTCCCTTCTTTCTTTCTTGCTTTCTGCCCACTCAGCTCCACACTCTGCCCCGGCTCTGCTGCTCCGCTCCTGTCCCCGAGACAACTCCTTGTCTTACACACTTCCTTTTTCCTCCTAAGCTGCCAGCTCCTCCCCCTTCCCTGTCACTGTTACCAGGGGAACCACTCACTACACTGGCACCTAGGGAGTACCCTGACTCAGCATACATGCATACAACATAAAACATTTTTATTAATAACATTTCCGGGTTAACTATGCTCCCTTTTGCAGAGGGGTCTGCTCACCCACTGCATACCTCCCCTCTTAAAACCCGAGCCTCCCGGCACGGCTCTTACTTAAAACACACAGAAGCACGTAAAAGTCTGCAATACCGTCCACAATAGGCGCAGCCCCCACACAGAGGGTACCAGTGTGCCCAGTTCTGCCCCTCCGGACGGCCACCAGTGTGCGCAACTCTCCTCCTCTGGACGGCCACTAGTGTGCCCAGCTCTCCTCCTCTGGACGGCCACCAGTGTGCGCAGCTTTCCTCCCCTGGACGGCCACCAGTGTGCGCAGCTTTCCTCCTCTGGACGGCCACCAGTCCCGCGCCCGGCGGTTTCTGCAGCGCTCCCGGTCCTTCTTCCAACTAGCGCCCGGAGGCTCAACAGCGCTCCCGGTCTTAGATGGGCGCCCGGAGGCTTGGCAACAGCGCTCCCGGTCTTAGATGGGGCGACTGCCCGTACAAACACACAGAAGGGAGCTCATCCCGTGAACTTTAAAAAACCTTCTGCCGGCTAAACGGCGCCGGACTTAAACAACAGATCAGCAGTGGTGACTTACTCTGGGGGCCAGGCCCTCTTCCCTTCCTCCGCTTGGGTCTGGATGTATGCCCCTAGGGATTGTCCCGGCTGCTGACGGATCCTCTGTAAGGACGCAGGGACGTAGGATGGCTCCACAGGCGCAGCTGCTGCAGCTCCTCTCGGTGGTGAAGGCGTCGCCGCCCCTGACAATCTTGCTGGTAACGGCGGCGGTGTCAATGCTGAGACTGGGTAGAGTGGAGACGGGTCCTCGTTTCCCGCTCTTAAACAGACTCCACCCCCAGCCTCACGCATCATCTTGACTCCTCCGCTGGGGTACTTCTTCTTCTTCTTCCGTGTCCTGGAGCTGGCGCCTCCCCTCTTTGGGCGGAGTACTCCGGCCTTCTTCTTCGGCACCGGCCAGCCCCAGGCTCTTCTTTTGGCGCCAATTCTGCGCGCGCCTTCTGTGTCTTCACAGACAACGGCCATCTTGCCGCCATCTTGTGCCCGGTCCTTCACCTCAGGCACCGTCTCCTCTTCCCACCATGGGACTGCAAATCTTCGCTGAGAGTCCGGATCAGGGGCCCTCGGCACCACTTGGTCTCCATCTTCTTGGAGCGGGTCCCCTGGCGTACGATCCGGATCCTGCCGACTACGCCACATGTAACGGGGTGCCAGGGGTGCCTCCGGCCTTGTAGTCGTGGCCCTCGGTATCAGGCTTACCCCTGGTTCCACCGTCACTATGGGGACAGGAGCTGACTTGGTGGGGCAGAGTGTGGTCGTGGTGCAGATGTTGTCCGGCGCACAAACACTCTTCAGGCAGGGTACAATGCGATGAACAAACATTCTTTTATTCTTCACAGTTAAAAGTCCAGACAAAGCAATCCGGTCAGCAATAAATCTGGCAGATGACAATTCCTGTGGAGCTGGGGACACCCTGACCAAACGTCACCTCGGGTGGGGATATGCCCTCCGTACTCTACTTCCTTCGGGCACCCACTATTCAGCCAAACATACACCGGACCCACACCGGCAGAATAGGCTCTGAGGTTACGTCCACCTCCTTCTCTCCGGTGTCCCCTGCTGTTCTGCTCACACACTCTGCCCGACGTGCACACACTGCTGCCCCGGATGCTACTTCTCACAAAGTCCCGAACAAAGCCATAAAGGTGCTGAGACGCTTTCTTAGCTGGGGGAAGCCTGTCCTTGCGTCCCCTCCAGTGGTGATGTGCCTGACTACTCCACTTCGCCCGGCTCCCACTGCTGGCTACCCACAGTCCGGACCCACACCGGACTGCTTCACACTATGAGGTTCCGCTCGCTCCTTTTCTCACCGGCTTCCCTGATTTCCAGCTCCCTTCTTTCTTTCTTGCTTTCTGCCCACTCAGCTCCACACTCTGCCCCGGCTCTGCTGCTCCGCTCCTGTCCCCGAGACAACTCCTTGTCTTACACACTTCCTTTTTCCTCCTAAGCTGCCAGCTCCTCCCCCTTCCCTGTCACTGTTACCAGGGGAACCACTCACTACACTGGCACCTAGGGAGTACCCTGACTCAGCATACATGCATACAACATAAAACATTTTTATTAATAACATTTCCGGGTTAACTATGCTCCCTTTTGCAGAGGGGTCTGCTCACCCACTGCAATTCTTTTACCTGTCATATCAAGTAATACTTACATATTTCTTTTTGCATGTTAACGTGAACCTGTCAGGTGTAATATGCACCCAGAACCACGAGCTGTTCTGGGTGTATACTGCTAATCCTTGCCTAACTATACACTTAAGCCTGCTTTACACGTTGCAATTTCGCATACGATATTGTATGCGATTTGCAACTCCCCCATCGTATGTGTGGCACGTTCAATTTGTTGAACGTGCCGCACAAACGATTAACCCCCGTCACACGTACTTACCCGTCCATATGACCTCGATGTGGGCGGCGAACGTCCACTTCCTGGAGTGGGAGGGACGTTCGTCGTCACATCGACGTCACACGGCAGCCGGCCAATAGAAGCGGAGGGGCGGAGCTGAGCGGGACGTAACGTAAACATCCCGCCCACCTCCTTCCTTCCGCATTGCTGGCCGGGAGCCGCAGGACGCAGGTAAGATCTGTTCATCGTTCCCGGGGTGTCACACACTGTGATGTTTGCTACCCCGGGTACGATGAACAATCTGACGTTCAATTCATGAGGAATGAACGACGTGCGTGCAATGAACGTTTTACCGTTCAATCCCAATCGCACGTAGCTGTCACACACTACAACATACCTTACGATGCCGGATGTGCGTCACTTACGTCGTGACCCCGCCGACGCATTGTAAGATACATTGCAGCGTGTAAAGCTGGCTTAACATAGATAAAGAGATCTTTAGAAAAAGTATTTCTAAAGATCCTTTATGAGATGCTAATGAGCGTGGGGACTAGTCATAAGAGCCTTAGTTCCTGTGTTCATTCCGCCCTCTTAGCATGTTAGCACGCCCATGCCCGGCATCTGATGCGGTGACAATGGACACAGATACACGCATCACCACTGATGTCGCTAGGCAGTGGGCATTGAATAGCATGTCAGCACTCCCCTGTGGGCGTGCTAACATGCTAAGAGGTCTGAATGAGAGCAGGAACTAACGCCCTTGCAACTTGTCCTGCACTCATTAGCATATCATAAAGGATCTTTAGAAATACGTTTTCTAAAGATCTCTTTATCTATGCTACTAGATACAGGAACAGTTAGGCAGGGATTAGCAATATGCACCCAGAACTGCTCGTGGTTCTGGGTGCATATTGCACTTGAGAGGTTCCCTCTAAAAACTATGTACTAGATGCAGGAAAGAAGAGTAAGGCTGCTTTCACACATCCGGTTTCTGCAATGCGGCACAATCCGGCACTTTGCAGGAAAATCGCAACCGTTTTTTTTTGCTGCCGGTTGCGATTTTCCTGCATAGACTTTAATTAGTGCCGCATTGTGCCGCATGGCCTTGCGTTCCATCCGTTTTTTGCCGCATGCGGCAGATTTAGCCGATGCGGCGGCCGGATGGAACGTTGCCTAGCACGTTTTTTCGTGCGGCAAAAAAAACCGCATCGCGCCGCATTCGGCCGATGCGGCGCATCTCTCAATGCATGCCTATGGCGGCCGGATGCGGCAAAAACCGCATCCGGCCGCCGCATGCGGTTTTTGCCACTGCGCATGCTCAGTAGCATGCCGCAAGCGGCAAAAAACGGACGGGCCGCAAGGGAAAAACTTATGCAAAGGATGCGGTGTTTTCACCGCATCCATTGCATAGCTTGCACAGCCGGATTGAGCCGCAGAGCTCAAGCCGGATGTGTGAAAGCAGCCTTAGTACCTTTGAAGCTTTCTTACAGTGTCTGAATCATATGTGCAAGAAACTGAAAGGATTGTAGGTACTGGCAAGAAAACCAGCAGCAGCAGAACATAACTGTATTTTAGTTTACAGGGCAAAATTTCCAAAATGTTTTCTGTTACAGTGATAGTAAGAAGATGTCTCACATGCAAGCCTTATATAACTCAGCTGTTTGTTGGATTCTGCATGTGTAGCTGTCCTGGAGCAAAAAAGGAGCCTTTTATGATCGAGTCCATCCTGCACATTCACATTTCCAGGATAGCAGCAAATTCAATATGCCATGTGGATGCCAAGGGTGGCATCTGGATCCTTTGCATATTTCTGTGGCAGCTGTTGGCAGCTCTGGAATTGGATATGATGCTGTCATGGGGCAAAGCTGCAGATGCTCTGCCTTTTTTGCTTTGGAATAATTTTGATTGAAATTTCTTTGAAAATAAATTAAATTCGGATGATCCTATGTATTGTTCCTCCCCCTTTTATACTATAGTTTCCTGACTATACACTTTTTAAAAAGAAAAAACTTTAGTGAAATGTTTGTGCATCCTAGATCTTATGCATACGAACATGTGAGTTTTAATTCAGTAGAGCAATATTACTCACTGCTTTCAATGCCCCTCGGTTTCAATTGAGGATCCATGTTGTAAATTGTGTTTTTCCAAAATATATCTGTTTCAAGGGGTCGAACAGACATTAAAAAAAATAAAAATCGTTGTATATCTAGTTTATGCGACACTGCAGTTACTACGGTATTTAGTCCCAGTCGGTCAGGAAAACAATTCTGACTCATGTTTCCCACCAAAAGCTCTTATAATGGGAAAAAAGGTGGCCTGATGTGATAAATTACATTTCTGAATCTTGGGCAATGTTCGGCTGGGAAACCTTGGGTCCTAACATTCATGTAGATATTACTTTTTCAAGTACCATCTAACAATGTATTGTTGCAGACCAAATGCTCACTTTCTTTGAAGCGGTTATTCCACAATGGTAGTAACATTTTCTGAAGACAGGAATTGTAATGCCCATGTCGGTGTCCTCACACTCTCCTGCTCCCCTCCCCCAGTGAGGTCGCCGGTTCCCTCACCTGTCCAGGTATCCTGCAGCAGTGGTCCCGTCCCCGTCCCATGCTGCAGCCTCACAGAGTGTCTATACTCCTGACAGGCTCCAGGTCTTGGCCAGTAGAGCACACCCATTGCCATGCCCCCTTTCTTAAAGGGCCAGCGTCCTCCTAATCCAGAAGTACCTCCCAGGTTAGCTGGGAGGCCGAAGGTATTTAAGGCACTTCTGCCCTTTCAGTGGTGCCTGGGCAACAAGTCTAATACATTGCTAGTTCTCAGGTCCCCTAGCACTGTGCTGCCGCTGATACATTGTGCTAATTCTGTTTGCTGATACCTGTTTGCATTACAGAATGCAACTGCCATATCCCTACCTGCTGCTGCGAGCTGCTACCCCGGCCGCCTACCACAATACCCGCTGCCACAAAGTATCATCCCCTGCTGCCGCAAGTGTCCACGCTGGCCGACTTACACGTTACACATCGTTACAAGAATCTAAGACGAACGCTGCTGCTGTGTTCGTCCATCTATCCATCCATACCGGATGCAAATTTTTAGGCCACGCCCCCTAACCACACCCATTTCACAGTCACGCCCATATCCACTCCCCATCCACACCCATTCAGCATGGACACGCAGGCAGCCGGCGGGCCTCCAGCATGGACACGCAGGCAGCCGGCGGGCCTCCAGCATGGACACGCAGGCAGCCGGCGGGCCTCCAGCATGGACACGCAGGCAGCCGGCGGGCCTCCAGCATGGACACGCAGGGAGCCACAGTGAGGCGGCCGGTCGCCCACACAGTGAGGTGGCCGGTCGCCTTCACAGACAGGCGGCAGGGGGGCGCCCGCACAGACAGGCGGCAGGGGGGCGCCCGCACAGACAGGCGGCAGGGGGGCGCCCGCACAGACAGGCGGCCGGGGGGCGCCCGCACAGACAGGCGGCCGGGGGGCGCCCGCACAGACAGGCGGCCGGGGGGCGCCCGCACAGAAAGGCGGCCGGCCGACCGCACAGACAGGCGGCCGGCCGACCGCACAGAGAGGCTCCGGCCGGGGGTGAGGGGGGGGGAGGGAGGGAAATCGGGAGATTTTACTGTACCAGCAGCAGCACAGGCAGCGCTCCTCTCTGTTATGCCACGTCTACTGGGATGGTAGGAGGGAAAAGCAGGGAGGCGGAGAGAGAGTGGGTGGGCGAAAGTCCCGCTGTATCCGGGACGGTTGGGAGGTATGGGGTAAGGGATAATGACACTGACACTCGGGGTACAGGATAATGACGCTGACACTTGGCTCTCACCCACAGCACCCTGAAATCCCTCTATCAGCACCCAGCTTTCCTATGTTCTGATATTTATCTTGTCCTCAGCACCCAGCTTTCCCATATCAGAGCATGAGAAAGCTGGGTGCTGAGAGATGTATATCAGAACATGGGAAAGCTGGGTGCTGAGAGATGTATATCAGAACATGGGAAAGCTGGGTGCTGAGAGATGTATAGCAGAGCATGGGAAAGTTGGCTGCTGAGGGAAAGAGCCTTTTTCCCTCAGCACAAAACATTTCCATCCCATACTTGTATCTTTGTCCCCCCTGTATAAAGTTCTCAAAATACTATAACAGCCCCCACATAGCCTTCCAAATAATTGTATAAAGGGTCTCACATAACCCTTCATATATTAGAATGCAGATACATAGCCCTCCATATATTATAATGCACCCCCATAATCCTCCATGTATAAAGTAGCCCTTCAATTATAATGCATTTCCCATAGTTCTCCATGTATTAAAATTCACCCCATAGTTCTCCATACATTATACTGCACCACATAGTCCTCCATGTTTTATAATGCACTTCCATGGTCCATGTATAAGGTAGCCTCCATAGTCCTCCATATATTATAATGCAGCCCCCATAGTCCTATATGTATTATAACACAACCCCATAAAACTTCAGATGGTATTATGCAGCCCCATACTCCTCCATGTATAATTCACCCCTATATTCCATGTATAAGGTGTCCCTTCATTTTGTATTATACAGCCCCCCCCCGACCTCCATTTTAATGCAGCCCTATAGACCTCCAGTATAATGCAGCCTCATAGACCTCTATGTATATTACACCTCTATATTCAATGTATAAGGTGTCCTTCATGTTTATTATGCAGCCTCACCAGGCCTCCATATATAATAATGCAGCCAACCTCTCCAGGCCTCCATGTATAATATAGCAGCCAGCCTCCCAGGCCTCCATGTATAATATAGCAGCCAGCCTCCCCAGGCCTCCATGTATAATAATGCAGCCAGCCTCCCCAGGCCTCCATGTATAATAATGCAGCCAGCCTCCCCAGGCCTCCATGTATAATAATGCAGCCAGCCTCCCCAGGCCTCCATGTATAATAATGCAGCCAGCCTCCCCAGGCCTCCATGTATAATAATGCAGCCAGCCTCCCCAGACCTCCATGTATAATAATGCAGCCAGCCTCCCCAGGCCTCCATGTATAATAATGCAGCCAGCCTCCCCAGGCCTCCATGTATAATAATGCTGCCAGCCTCCCCAGGCCTCCATGTACAGTATAATGGAGTCTCCCCAGGCCTCCATGTACAGTATAATGCAGCCTCCCCAGGCCTCCATGCACAGTATCATGCAGCCTCCCCACCCCAGGCCTCCATGTACAGTATAATGCAGCCTCCCCACCCCAGGCCTCCATGTACAGTATCATGCAGCCTCCCCACCCCAGGCCTCCATGTACAGTATCATGCAGCCTCCCCACCCCAGGCCTCCATGTACAGTATCAGGCAGCCTCCCGACCCCAGGCCTCCTTGTACAGTATCAGGCAGCCTCCCCACCCCAGGCCTCCATGTACAGTATCATGCAGCCTCCCCACCCCAGGCCTCCATGTACAGTATCATGCAGCCTCCCCATCCCAGGCCTCCATGTACAGTATCAGGCAGCCTCCCCACCCCAGGCCTCCATGTACAGTATCATGCAGCCTCCCCACCCCAGGCCTCCTTGTACAGTATCAGGCAGCCTTCCCACCCCAGGCCTCCATGTACAGATGCAGCCTCCCCACCCCAGGCCTCCATGTACAGTATCATGCAGCCTCCCCACCCCAGGCCTCCTTGTACAGTATCAGGCAGCCTCCCCACCCCAGGCCTCCATGTACAGATGCAGCCTCCCCACCCCAGGCCTCCATGTACAGTATCAGGCAGCCTCCCCACCCCAGGCCTCCATGTACAGTATCATGCAGCCTCCCCACCCCAGGCCTCCTTGTACAGTATCAGGCAGCCTCCCCACCACAGGCCTCCATGTACAGATGCAGCCTCCCCACCCCAGGCCTCCATGTACAGTATCATGCAGCCTCCCCACCCCAGGCCTCCTTGTACAGTATCAGGCAGCCTCCCCACCCCAGGCCTCCATGTACAGATGCAGCCTCCCCACCCCAGGCCTCCATGTACAGTATCAGGCAGCCTCCCCACCCCAGGCCTCCATGTACAGATGCAGCCTCCCCACCCCAGGCCTCCATGTACAGTATCATCCAGCCTTCCCACCCCAGGCCTCCATGTACAGTATAATGCAGCCTCCCCACTCCAGGCCTCTGACCACCGTGTACTCATATATATATAAAAAAAAAAACCAAGTACTCACCGCTCTCCTCCTTCCACTGCTGCTCTGTCCTGACGTCTCCTTGTTCCACTGATGCTGTACTCCCTGCTCTCCTCCTTCCACTGCTGCTCGTCCTCCCGGTGCTGCGGTCGGCGTCCTCCCTCCCTGCGCTCTGTGCACTCAGCACAGCAGTCGCACAGGAGTGACGTCACCGCACAGGCACAGGGGGAGAATGATGATGCAGAGCGGCGCCGGCTGCTCTTTGCTTCATTATTACTGTGCGCGGTGACGGGGGAGGGGGGCCCCGGTGCCGCCGCTGACATCGGGCAGGAGGGCCCGGTGTCGGGGGCGGCAGCGGGTCATATAGTGGGCGCGTGCACTGTGATAGATCAGCGCAGCTTCTCTCTCACTGAGAGGAGCTGGCTGCTGATCTGTCGGGTCCCCGCGGGCCCCAAACCGCCCGGGCCCGGTCGCAATCGCGACCGCTGCGACCGCGGTAGTTACGCCACTGCTAATATCCTTGCTTGTCTGGAGAGCATAACAGGAATGGATTGAGTAAGATGACGACAAGTTCAACATAATGACTTAGCCTCCAAACTTGCACCTAATCCATGGTGGGCCAAGCTCACAGCATACAGGACTCAATGGCTATTGATATTGAAACACAAATGTTATTACATATGTTAGTGGTTACCTTTAGTAACATTTTAGTCTGTAATTGTCACATGGGGACTATGGGATAGCGGGAAATCGGGGCCCTTAATATCACCCTCAGACTAGGGAGCTCTGTGCTATCCCTATCCTTAGAAATACCCCTAATGGTGGGGATGTCTGAGTCTCCTTTTTGGCCCTGCTCTTGACCTGCTCATATCTTATAACCCCTCCCCTAGGGAGGGCAGGGATAGTAGTGTGATTTAACCCACAGGAATAGACACAAAGGGGAAACCAAAACTCTGTCACGCAGCACACACACACACACACACACACACATACACACACACACACACACACACACACACACACACGTATAAGACAATAGGAGATTAGAAGGAAAACAAGAGCAGAGTGTAGATGACGGGTAAACTCCACAACAACACTAAACAGCCTACTTTCTCTCCAGGAAATCTGTGACACCACAGCACACAGACCAATACAGCAGAAAATATAGTCAACATGGGTGGAAGATCTCCTCCAACCTAAGTAGGAGAGGAGTAGATGTGATAGGCTTCATTACAACATGTAATCCCAGAAGCCTAACAAGCAGGCTAGCAGAGGTTAACTCTTGCTAGTCTGTCTACGAATGAGCATACAGCTGATCGACGCCCGAGCCTGCCTGTGTAGCTCAGAAACACCATAGAAACTATTGTGCAGAGTGTCAGAATCTGCAGTACGAAGAGTGTCTGATGCCGGCGTGACAGTCGTTGAGTTTTGGGTAAATCTCTGTGTGACAGTAATCGTTATTCCTTCATTTATTTTCAGACCTCCTGTTTTGCTTGATCCACACGTCAGATTTTTCTCTTATGTATGGGAGTGTCTCTCCAGGTAAAATAGGCTGGATGTGATGTCGTTGTGTATCCAAGGTGCTGCTGTCTTCATTAGCTTATATATAAGCACGGCTTCTATCCTTTTTTTATTTTTTTATTCACTTACATAGCACCATTAATTCCACAGCGCTTTACATACAACAGCATCACTGTCCCGATTGGAGCTCACAATCTTAATTCCCTATCAGTATGTCTTCGAACTGTGGGAGGAAACCCACACAAACACAGGGAGAACATACATTCTCCTTGGTGGGATTTGAATAGAGGGCCTCAGCACTGCAAGACTGAAGAGCTAACCACCGAGCCACCGTGGCAACCTGTCCTGCATTAATTTCTTCTTAATGTGGTTTCCTTATTATTTACACCATATTTTCTTAGCTCTAACTGAGACTGCACATGCTTTCTCTCCTGGCCACTTTGTAGAGATCTGTGCATGACCCCCTTCTCTTCCTGCTGCTATCTCTAACACAAAGAGAGGAGAGAGGGAAAGCAGAGAAAGCTATCAGAAGTTCAGAACCAGCAGTCTGAGCTTTGCTGGATTTGTAACATTTTTGTAGATCATTCAGCTAGATAAAGGAATTTCAAACACTCAGCAGAGCAGCAAACTGGTAGAATTTTCTTAATGAAGACTATTTATAAAGCTGCTTAATGTTACATTTCGGAAGCAATTAATTAAAAAATCTTTGCAAAGATGTATAGTATATAGAATTAAAGGATCAGCGGCTAACATCTTTATGTCACATACCACAGGATGTTATGAACAACTCCATCCCTTACATATCGAATTCTCTTGTTATTTCCAGAGCTCTGTCTTTATTTCATAGCGTCCTCTCTTATTAGATATAAAATGACATGACTGCTGATGGAACATTGGAAACCTTCTTTTCTATAGGAGGTGGTGATGGACTGGTCTTCTAGTCAGATGCTGCTCCATCAGCAGTTATTTTATATCTAACAAGAGAGGATTATGTAATAAAGAGAGGGCGCTGTGAATAGCAAAAATAACAAGAATACTTTGTAAGACATGGTGCTATATATAACATGAGAGGACACTATATAATAAGGGATGGCGCCATACAAATTTAGATAGGATTCTAATACGGGACAGTTTTATACATAATAAAAAAAATAAGAAACTAGCTAATTAAGGACGGCATTTTCCATAGTGAGTACACTAACTACTAATGGACAGTTCTATACATAATGAACTGTCTATACCTGCATCCAAGTGAAGTGTTGGTGTGCTGTCCGATTTTTTTCTTGGACAAAGCACAAACACATTGAGTATGTCCTATTCCTCATAATTGGATCAGAACAGCGCATGCTCTGAGTCTTGCAGATCTCATTCTTGGATCTGTGATTTTCACAGATATGCGAATGGATCTATGAAACTCTAAAGCGAGCTTTACACGCTGCTATATCGTTAATGAATTATCGTCGGGGTCACATCGTTAGTGACGCACATCCGGCGTCATTAACGATATCGCAGTGTGTGACACGTTCGAGCGATCTTAAACGATCGCAAAAGCGGGCAAAATAGTTTGCCGCGGAGAGGTCGTCCTGAAACAAAAAATCGTTCTCTGCATGTTAGCAATGTTGTTCGTCATTCCTGCGGCAGCACACATCGGTGTGTGTGACACCGCAGGAGTGATGAACATCTCCTTACCTGCCTCCACCGCCAATGCGGAAGGAAGGAGGTGGGCGGGATGTTACGTCCCGCTCATCTCCGCCCCTCCGCTTCTATTGGCCGCCTGCCGTGTGACGTCGCTGGGACGCTGCACGACCCGCCCCCTTAGAAAGGAGGCGGTTCGCCGGCCAGTTAAGTCTGTGTGACGGGGGTAAGCGAGGTTGTGCGCGACGACGGGCAGCGATTTGCCGTGTCGCACAACCGACGGGGGCGGGTACAATCGCTTGCGATCTCGCTAGCGAGATGTCAGCGTGTAAAGCCTGCTCAAGGGTCCGTGTGCCGTCTGATAAAATAATCTGTCAATCCACGGACATATCATACGAATGTGAGAATGTGGCCTAAGGGACTTAAAATAATAACAGTATAACTTCAAGTCATATCGTACACAACAAATATTTCCATTCAGTGACTTACCGCTGATGTCACATCTAATTAGTTTTCTGTTGTTTCTTCTTCATCTGGTCAGATCTTCATGTCACCATCTTCCCACCACGACTCGTCTTGTCACACTCATCACCACAATTCTGAAAATCACAAGTTCACAGATATTGTTTACATATATTTGCCTCCTGAATAAAAAAATCCTCCACGCTGCACCCCTGAGTACAAATATTTTCTCCACCATTAATATACAATTAGCCATGCATCATTCAAAATATAAAGTGATAGATGAAGCGGCCCTGTGCCCCCATTAACTGTAATCTCTGCTGCTCAATAAATATAAATTAATCAGTCTTTGTGACTGTGCCCCAATTAATTGTAAGGGTACTGTACGTGCACACATTGTGTTTTGGTCACGGAAAGTAAGCAGTATTTTACAGTACAAGCAAAGAAAGTGAGATTCCTGAAATATGCACAATACTTATTTTTTTCCTTGCAGATTTGCAGCAGATCCAGATTTGCAGCATGTCAATTATTGCAGCGTATTTCATCCTCACTAATGAGAGGGGAAAATATTTAACCAAAAACACATGTAAAAAAATGTATACTTTGCACAGTGTTATTCCTGCTGCAATTCTTGAACATGTACACATAGCCTAAAGGCCGCGTTACACGCTGCAACATCGCTCAAGAGATCTCGTTGGGGTCACGGAATTTGTGACGCACATCCGGTCGCTTTAGCGATGTCTTTGTGTGTGACACCTATGAGCGATTTTGAATCGTTGCAAAAATGGTCAAAATCGCTCATCGGTGACATGCCCCCCATATCTCGATTATCGCTGCTGCTCAGTGTACGAAGTAGTTTGTCACTCCTGCGGCAGCACACATCGCTATGTGTGACACCGAAGGAACGAGGAACCTCTCCTTACCTGCTGCCGCCCGCAATGCAGAAGGAAGAAGGTGGGCGGGATGTTCCGGCCGCTCATCTCCGCCCCTCCGCTTCTATTGGGCGGCGATGCTGCTGTGACGTCGCTGTGACGCTGAGTGAACCGCCCCCTTAGAAAGGAGGCGGTTCGTCGGTCACAGCGACGTCGCAGAGCAGGTATGTGCGTGTGACGCTGCTGTAGCGAAAATGTTCGCTACGGCAGCGATCACACGATATCGCATATACGATGGGGGCGGGTGCTTTAGCGCTCGATATTGCTTACAATTGCTAGCGATGTCGTAGCGTGTAAAGGGCCTTTAGTCATTTTCCTGTGTCCTCCCCCAACAATTAATTATATGTCCCTGAAAGCTTGATAATGAATTGGAATTGGGGGGGGGAGAAGATGCAATCAAGGCCATATAATCAATTATGGGTTGAGGAGAACATTATGAGGTCCATATAATGATTTGTAAAGTAAGGGAAGACACAATTGGGGCCATATAATGAATTGTGGGGTGGGGTAAGACGTTTTGAAGGCTATATAATGAATTGTGGGGTAGGGAGGGTGCTATGAGGCTCATATAATAAATTATGGGGGAAGATGTCATGAGGGACTTAGCATCCTCCCTTACCATCAAATTAATTTTAAATCCATATATAATGTCCTCTTCACCAGTTCATTATAAGGCCCTGAAGGCCTTGTTCCACCACCTCTTATCCCAATCCTCCCCCTCCTCATTGTTCTTTCGCCTGTGTATTTTTAAAAAAAGTCAGTCACCTCTTTAGACGTTCCCTTGCAACACTGCTTCTTTTCTTGACACGTACTTTTCAAATAACATAAGCACGTGGCATGCTGACATCATCAAGCCACGCGCACCTGTGTGACAGAGAAAGCGGCGGGAGGAAGATGAGGATAGATTTCTGTGGCTCCACTGCTTACACTGACACTTTGCAGAGAAGCTGAGGGATCACTCCCTGCCCTGCACACCGCTTGTGATCGCTTGTGCTGAGGGCAATCTGGTCATGGGACCCTTGGAACAACAGGTCATATTGCCCTCATTTTTAACTATCCTTCATGGGCCCCCCTCCACTTTCGGGCCTCAGTGCAGCTGGTCAGGCTGCATCAACGGTATGTCCATCCCTGCTAGGGTCACTGAAAGGGCTCATTAATGGAAATTTGTTTGAAAGAGTTAATATCATTTAAAATCTGTGGAGCCAATTGAGAGAATTATTTTTTTTAATATATACACCTGACAGCCATGGTTCATCATGTCCAACAGCAGTGAAATTATTATTTAGGACATGTCAGGTAACCTGCTGTCACTTTGGATGACAGTATGGAAAATATAGTAATAAAAAGGAGACAGTTGTATGCTGCAGTGCTAAGATATGTGGAACAATGCATATGGGGTATAGCCATGCATTACTGCTATGAAAAAACATGTAAACATTGAGATATTTAGCACACAAAATTGGCCAGATTTTATGTGAGCCCAACAGCCAGTGGCAAGGCAACCTCATTTTTGTTGGGTACCTATCAAACTAATGCCTCTATTTGGGTTAAAAAAAACCCTACAATTTATGGGCAGACAGGAACCTGCAAATGAAGAATTAAAATCGCCTGAGGCTGAAAAGCAGGAGTTTTCAATCAGAAGGCATGACCCTGTAATCTAAGAAAAAGACTGATGGCACATCCTATCTTTACAATGTGAACAGGTGCAAACTGAACATGTAGGATTTTTACCCCAAATAGATTATTAGTATTAGTTTAATAGGTACCCAACAAAAAAGAGGCTGCCTTGCTGCTGGCTGTTGGGCTCACATAAAATCTGGCCAATTTTTATGCTAAATATCTCAATTTTTACATGTTTTTCATAGCAGTAATGCATGACTATATTCCCATATTCATTGGATCACATATCTCAGCACTGTAGAGGGCAAATGTCTCCTCTTTATTACTATGTCTCATATTCAGTTTGCACCTGTTCACATTAGAAAGATAGGATGTGCCATCAGTCTTTTTCTTAGCGTATGGAAAACATGTCATTTTTTACTTTATTTTTATTATTTTATTTTTGTTTGGTTCCCATAAGCCTAAATTTAACCTCACTCCGCCCCATACTTAAGAAGCACCCCTTTAAAAAAATTATTATGAATAATTTAGTATAAAACCTAATCTTTCTGCAGTCTATATGATAAGCAAGGGTTACCTAAGTAGTGAACATAACACTAATACAACTCACTAGTAATATAAATGATAACATGCAGAATAACAGTTTAAAGCCACCTGCTATATACCGAGGTGCCAAGTAGGGGAGCAATTCTGGAGAGGCACTACAGCCCCACCTACTGGACAGAATAACACTAATGCATTTATGATTGACTGATTTACACTACGTGTGTGCCAATATTTCCGATAAACCTATAATATAACATGCTGCCTTTCACGTAACCTTAAAGATTATATGAGAAGATTGCATAAATAGCAATTATTGGTAACAAAAACTATATCCAAAGTTCTATCTAAACAACAGCCAAAAAGCCTAATATAGGTGTTAGTAGTCATTATTAATCTCAATTGAAAGGTGCAATTCAGATTAATTCTGTTCATAGTAGTGAACAGCATAAAGATCACTGGAATAAACTGTTATAAACATTATTCAGCATAGTAAATAGGGATTATAAATCAGTAAATAGATCCAACAACAGCAAATTGTCTGTTGTTTCCATTAGAACAGAAATGCTTTATCACTGCACATAGGTGACAATAACAAAAAGTTGATAGTCTGATCAATTTTAATATGTACATGTGTAGGCATCGTAACCAATATAAGTTAAAGGGGTTCTCCAGGGCGGCTTGGTGACGCATCAACTCCACCTATCTTCTGAATTGCGTGCATGATCGGCAGATGTCATGCATGTGTCCTGCTCGATTGTGTACACATTATGTCAGTTTGTGTGGGTCATAACATCATTGATAAAATGATTTCTCTGCTGCAGATCTAGCAATAAGTGCTCGGTTCCACTGGCGATTAACACGGATGAGTGCAGTCTGATGAAGCATTGGATTGCACTTGCACCAGTGGTTAATCCATCAGGCAGTGTCCATATCGGCATGAGACAATAATAGCAGCATGTCGTGGTTGGCAGCAAGTCTCGGTTCACACATACCCATATAAGTCTATGGGTGCGTATGAAACATCGCACTTCACTCGTATGTCATCCGAGTGCAGGTAGATATACGCAGAGAAAGGCCGTGGAGAAAGGGAGAAAGTGCTCCCTCCCTCTTCTCCACAGCTGGGATCTGATTGCAAGATGGGATCACAGTCGCATGATCCTCGTTCAGCAGAGCCTGAGCCAGGGTCATTAGCATATTGCTTCTGATGGTGTCACATTGGAAGCGAAGCGCAAGTGGAACCGAGACCTTAAACAGAGCTCATGAATGTGATGGACTACTTGGCAGCACACCAAGTAGTCCTGTAATTATAATCTCCTACTGATTAAACAGTGATTTCATCAAAACTACACTAAGCAGCTCAGTAAGTGACACATTGCTGGAATCAGGATCTCTGCCCCTACGTTATGCTGCTCTCAGATTAGGTGGCAAATACCTGGTGAGAGATTCCCTTTACAGATAGTGATGCTATGTTCATAAGTTGCATTTTCGCTACTTTTTTTTCTGCAGCCAAAATCTGTTCTCTTGGTAGTAAAAAGCTGGTTACAAAAAGCAGGTTTTGCTGCTTTTTTGTTGCATTTTTTTATGTAGATTATATGTGTCTATTGTCTACAGTACATGTTTAAATAAAGTTAGTTTCGTTTACCAAAAAAGCAACAAGAACGCTGCAAAAAATGCAGCAGTTGCGTTTTTGCGCTTTCTATAGTGAAAAAAAAATGCTGCAAAACGCTGAAAGAATTGACAGGCCGCTTTTTTTTTTAAAAAAAAAAAACGCATCAGTTTTCCATCTCAATCAGTGAAAAAAGAAAATGTGAACATGAGATTTCCGATATCTCATAGCTTTTGCAGAGACTGTAAAAACCAGCTTTTAATTTGCATTAAAAAAAAGCATGAAAAAACACTGCAAAAGTGCAAAGTGTTATCATAGCCTAATTGTGAGCTTTTTACTTTTACAAAGCATACACATAAATGTCAACATTAATTCCTTTTTTTTCCTCTAAAAGGTTTTAAAACTGTTGCAGTATTTTCAATCTACAAATATTAACCAGGATACTTCATCTATTTTATGCCTATATATATTGTATAAGATAAAATACTTTTTAGTAAATATTTCAGATAGATGATATTAGCCCAGCACACCATACATGAGAGCAAATGAAAGGTGAAAAAAAAAGGTGATTCCAGTGTGGCGCCCTGAGCTAGCCAGGTCGTCACAGGTACTGCAGAACACCCCCCCCTTTCCACCCCGAGACAGGCACATCAGCCAGACACAAAATCCTTGTTGCCTCCCTCCAGGGGCTGATGTCCACACCAGGTGGGGTGGAGCCAGGCAGTTGGCACCACCCACTGAGGAGTTCACAGTCCTGGAGGCGGGAAAAGGAAGAGAGTTCAGTTAGGGAAGTGCAAGTGTGAGGAGTGAAGAGTAGTGGAGGAGTAAACTGACGGTGTCCGGGTGTGTGGCCCGGGCACTAAGAGCAAGGTTGGCAGACGGTGGTGGCCGTCTGCAGGAGAGGCGAATCAACGCGGAACCGTAGGACCGGGGTCGGGCGGTGGCCCGCCGGTACCGAACCGGGGAGCGAAGTGAAGCCAGCACACACAGGCAGGGCCTGCGGACCCCGACCAGGCTTGGAGTCGCCGTTAAAGGTCAAATCTGTCAGTGACCGGAACCCCAGGGGTTTCCTAGCAGCCAAGACCCGATAGAAGGCAACTGTCCGTCCAGTAGAAGGAAATACATCTACCGCCACAGCTAGAGTTCCGAGGACCAGAGCCTGCGGGCAAAAGGGCTCCTCCGGCACATATATATGCTAGGGAGCGGGTTACTGGTGGGAAGCCATCGGAGCCGAACATACACAAAGGTGCAGGGAAAGGCAGCCACCACCAACCGTCCGGGAGAAGCCACAGCAGCCGGCTGCGGGACCCATCCATCCAGCCGTTTGGTTTACCAGAGACATTGCGTACATTTGTGGCTGAGTGAGTACAACCGTGCCATCCGGCACCGCGCTGCGCAGTCCAGGCGACCCTGCACCTTGCCAACCCTGTCTCCCCGTCACCTCACCGGGCCCCGGGACCACCAACCCCTACCCACGGAGGGGGGAAAACAACATCCCAGCTGCTCCCTACCATCGCTCCTGGGATCCCCGTCACCAGCAGCGGTGGTGCCCAACCTCACCACAACCCGTGGGTGCGTCACGGACCAAATCCCCAAACCAAACGACCCCCCCCTCCTTTCACTCACAGGCGAGGAGCGCCGCTCGAGTCCCCGGATCCGGCCCACCGCTCGAGCCACCGAGCAGCAGCGCCGGACCTGAGCGTTAGCGAGCGCAGCGCCCCGCCGCCCGCTACACCAGCATCTGGTAAAAACATCTTTTATTGAGCTTCCCATAAGATCCAATATAGACAAGGCACAAGAAGCTTTGTTTCCTAAAGTCACCTCCTGTCTAATTGGAAAACAGCCAAGTGATCAGCGGATTGCAGTCAGTTCAGTTTCTTTACCCTTCAACAATCAGCTGTTATCGGAAGGTGAAGTTGCATCAAGTAACATGTCTGCTTCATTGGCCACCTAATCCCACCTATGTACCCATGTGATGCATGAATGCAACAGATCTGTCCAAGGAGAATGAATACAGGGTTCCCTTATATGGGGTTTAATGCCCTAATGGAGCATATAGACATGGTTTGTATTTACAGTAAATGACAACACTTTCTTAATGGTCCCCGAAAATGAAAAACAAACACATGCTGTCTGTATCCAAATAGTTCAAAAATACATGGCTGTTAGCACAATGGCACTGTTAACAGGTGCTTTGTGTTACTGGCACTGTTATGGGAGCAATTGTGTTTACTATGTATTTAAAAGTGCACTGCCAAAATACATAGTGTAGAGGGCACTAATATGGGAGCAATTTGGCCTGCACTGTTATGGGAGCACTGTGAGTCTGGTACTATTATGGGAGCACGGTAGAGCTGTAACTGTTATGGGAGTACTGTGTGGTTGGCACTGTTATTGGAGCACTGTGTGGTTAGCACTGTTAAGGGAGCACTGTGTTGTCGGCACTGTTATGGGAGCACTGTGTGTCTGGTACTATTATGGGAGCACCATAGAGCCGGCACTGATATGGGATCACTCTGTGGTTGGCCCTCTAAATAACTTAACACACAAGCATTAATGTCTAAACCACTGGCAGCAAAAGTGAGTACACCCCAAAGTGAAAATTGCTGTCAATGCTCAGACCATACGCCGCACAGTGCATCAAATTGGTCTGCATGACTGTCATTGCAAAAGTAAGCCTCTTCTAAAGACATGTTGCAGAAGAAAGCCTTTGCTGAAGACAAGCAGACTAAGGATATAGAATACTGAAACCATGTCCTGTGGTCTGATGAGACCAAGATAAACTTATGTGGTTAGGATAGTGTCAAGCATGTGTGGTGGCAACCAGGTGAGGAGTACAAAGACAAGTGTGTATTACCTACAGTCAATCATGATGGTGGGAGTGTTAATGGGGCTTTACACGGTAGCGATATCGCTAGCAATATCTAGCGATAGCGACCGTGTAAGTACCCGCCCCCGTCGCGCATGCGATTGTTTGTGATCGCTGCCGTAGCGAACATTATCGCTACGCAGCGTCACACATACTTACCTGGTCGGCGGCGTCGCTGTGACTGCCGAACAATCCCTCTTTCAAGGGGGAGGGACGTTCGGCATCACAGCGACGCCACCGCAACGTCACTAAGCGGCCGGCCAATCAAAGCAGATGGGCGGAGATGAGCAGGACGTAACATCCCGCCCACCTCCTTCCTTCCTCATTGGGGCCGGCGGCAGGTAAGGAGACGTTCCTCGCTCCTGCGGTGTCACACATAGCGATGAACCACAACGCTAAACAACCCTTACTGATTTTTTACTTTGGGACGACCTCTCCATGGTGAACGATTTTCACCATTTTTGAGGTCGCCTAAGGTCGCTGGTAAGTATTACACGCTGCGATATCGTTAATGACGCCGGATGTGCGTCACTAACAACTTGACCCCGGCGACTAAACATTAACGATATCGTAGCGTGTAAAGCCCCCTGTGAGGTAAATCCGGAGATATGACGATAAATCATGACATTCAAGTCATGTCAGGAAGCCCTCCTGGTATCACCCCCCCTTTCCTTCACACAACTGGTTTAGCATCTGTGAAGGCTCCATGGCCATGTCCTGTGATATGGAAATTAGGTGGCTTTAGGACAATGGACACAGGATGACTCCCTGCAGTGACTCTGTAGTGGGGGCTGCTAGCTAGTTAGCAAGGCTATGGAAATAGCCAGACAGAACGACTCCAGTAAAAAATGGTTCATATCTCGCAAGCCATATTTCCGATAAATATGGCAACCATAAAAATGGTGTCTCCGCATGTGGACGATGCCGGCACCCCCTTTTTATGGGAGCAGGACATTGGGAAATGCCCCAGGCGTGATATCAGCCAATGGGGAACTGGCAGACAGGTCATGAGTCCCCTCGTTCTGTAGCTAAATTCATAACTGTCACAATGAGAGCATTGGCGTCTGCCTACGACGCTCCCAGGCAAAGTTATAGCCAAAATCCCCTTTGCTGGATAATTCTGATCCATGCAGGGGGAGTGGCAGTGCTTCCCTGTGAGGTCACTAAGGTAGGAGGGGACCTGGATCTGCCCAGGTTGATAACCCTACTTCGGCCATTTTCCAGCGTTCTTCTGCTCGGGGGCCTGGTTGGGACAGACCTGTGAGAGAGTTCCTGGAAACCTGGTCTACAGCGCCCCCCTGTGGCCAGACGCAACAAGGTAACTGATTGAACTGTGTATGCCTGTTTGTAACCCATGCTTTGATTGTAACTGTACTCTGACATATGTATATTCTGTAGATTCCCTATTGTATATATTGTAGTTTCTAGTGTGCTTTAGGCGATTAAATTATATAATTAATCTTGGGCTGTTCTGTTATCTCGATCTTGAATCCCACGTCTGTGTGTTCGGCTAATAGTTACCGTAAATCGGTTGGTGGCAGCGAGTTGTGCCAAGGATTATTGTGGGGAGGCCAGTGAGATCCGGGAAGATATTATATATTCCGCCCGCGGAGGTCGGGGGAATATATACCCTACTCTCACCGGGGACCCTTCAATAATCGGCATAAGTAGTATAGCGGCCTCCTTGCTTATTGTCGGGCAATTCCATAATTGGCCTGACTATAAGAGGGGCGCTAGAGAGCGCGTCACGTGCTCTGTCTGTCGGTCGGGAGGTATAAAGGAGGGGTGACCCCCCCCCTTGCTACCCCCCGATTGTGACGTACTGGTAGCCAGCGCGGGGGATTTCTGAGTGACCCCCCCGGTGGTTTGTGACATATTGGTGGCATAGCGGTGGGATCGAGATAATAGTGTGTGTGAGTGTGAGACCCATACTCCCAGACACTAAAGACTGCCTGCAGCAGCTGTGGCTGCTGGGGTCTTCAGACTAGCTCAACACTAGAGTGTCAGAGTGCAGATACTGTAAGGTGTGTGGAGGCATCAGGTGTCAGTTCTGTGTCAGTGACCAAAAGTCTGCAAGAATGGCTGATGGCACCAGGAGCAGAGCTATGCAACTGGCCAATGCTAAGGCAGGAGCCGAAGAGAGGGAGGACGGTGCTGTGGACAGCAATGAGGAGGTTGTCCACGAGTCCTCCAGGAGCTCGACGCCAGAAAACCGTTCTGCCGAGGACATTGCGCAACCTGGCACTGCTGGACAAGATGAGGAGGAGCTCACCCAAGGTTCCTCAACGAGCCAGATGCCAGCCCTCCGCTCTGAAAGGGACAGTGAATCACCAGGCTCCGCAGCGTGCCGCAGATCACCACGTGCCATTCCACCGAGCCTGGGAGGCTCGGATAGCCTTCTTCAAATGGCTATGGCCCTACGCCAGGCTGGAGACCGGGAGGGCTACAAGGAACTCATGGCCGAGCGTGAGCGGCAAGCAGCGCGTGAAGAGCGCCAGGCAGAGCGTAACTACCAGCTGCAGCTAGCTCAGCTCCGGCCCTCATCAGCCACCCGTGACCTTCCAGACACCAAACTTCCAAAGGTCCGTGTTGAGGACTTCCCAGTGCTGGAGAAGGATGGAGACTTGGACTCTTTCTTGACTGCTTTTGAACGGACTTGCTTGCAGCATCATCTGAACAAGGACCAGTGGGCCAAATACCTGACCCCCCGTTTAAGGGGTAAGGCCCTGGATATCCTTGGGGACTTGCCTGCTGAGGCGGATCAGGGCTACGACACCATCAAGCGGGCCCTGATCCAACAGTACAACCTCACCCCGGAGTCCTACCGCAAGAAGTTCCGGACGCTGCAGAAGGGACCAAAGGACTCCTGGGCTGACCACCGGCGGGCACTTGCCCGAGCTGCCGACCACTGGACCCAAGGCCTGCAGCTTTCCACCGGACCGGAGATCCTGGACTTGTTCATCACGGAGCAACTCTTGTGGAACTGCCCTGAGGATCTCCGCCAGTTCATCCGAGACCAGAAGCCAAAGGGATCCACGGCTACAGCTGCCCTGGCAGATGACTACACCAACAATCGGGCTCCTGAGGCCAGGAGAGCAGCCACCAGCAGCACCTGGAGAGGGGGTAAGATGAACTCTGCGACTGCCCCACCTGCCCCTAGACTGCAGGGGGTGTCCCCCTCAACTCCCCTCTCCAGGCCCGTGGCAGAACCAAGACGGTGCCACCAGTGCAACCTACCTGGACACTTCAAGGCCATGTGCCCTCAGCGTCCCAAGGCCCCGGCTCCGTCCCCGTCCCAAGGGCCGCCCAAGGTGTATTGTGTGGGTGGGGGTGGTGGTAGGTCCCTGGACAGCTTCCAACCTGTCACCGTCGGCCAGTCTGTGACCATAGGACTGCGAGACAGCGCCTCGGAGGTGACTCTGGTGCGGCCTGAGATGGTGTCCCCCCAAGACTTGATCCCTGGAAAAACCCTCGCTGTCTCCGGGATTGGAGGCATTGACCCGGCGCTGCCTGTTGCTGACATTTATGTGGACTGGGGCGCAGGGCGAGGGGTGAGGGAGGTGGGGGTAACTGATCGGATCCCTGCAAACGTGCTACTTGGGACAGATTTGGGGCAGATAACCTCCCAGTTTGGGCCCCAACCAAGGGCTGAACCTTCAGCCAGTATTGACATGCCTCCGGACAATGTTAATGTGTTATCTATGAATGATGTAAGGGAGGAGGGAGTGAACTCTGATATTTCTGCTTGCATAGACACCATAGACACACACTCAGCTGCAGCTGTGACAGGGGAGGGGGTCAGAGAAAGGTGTGACAATGCCTCTACAAGTAACCAGCCTGTGAGCTGGGATCTGTTGCCCTCTGCAGGGATAAGCAGAGAGCAGGGTGCTGCAGGGGGAGGACCAGTGTGTGGGGTGGGGGCTACCACAGCAAATGTGGGGTCCCCAGAGATTTCACAGCGGGGTTCTGTTGCTGCAGGAGGGGAACAGGCAGGTGAGATTGGGGCCGGTCCAGGAGCGGAAGTGCTCCCAGGTAAGATCTCGGTGCATGGTTCCCCCACAACCGGGGTGTCAGGAAGCCAGGTAGGTCTGCCTGAACCGGCGACTTGGTCAGGAACGGAGGAGGAGCAGGCACGACCCACGGTCGCAGCGGCTGTGGCCGCTGTCACCCGCAGTGAGAGTGCTGGGAGCCAAGGGGCCTCCCGGAGGTCCGATAGCTCTTCCCCTTCTGACCAAGTGGCAGCCGAGTCAGGTGGAGGCCAGGACACAGGTCCCGGGGTACTGACTGAAGATGTGACAGTCTCGTCGATTCTGGCCACATCTAGTCAGGGGTTTCAGGCAGCGTTAGAAGCTGACGACAGCCTGAAAGCTCTTAAGGAGCAGGCGGCACAGCCTCCCTCGGACTCGGACCCGGAGCGAGTGGTCTGGGACCAAGGACGGCTGTACCGGGCCACGGTCCAGCAGGGTTCACCGGAGGCGTGGCCCAGGGACCGACAGTTGGTGGTACCCTATCCGTTCCGGACGGAGTTGTTGCGGATCGCACATGAGATTCCGATGGCCGGACACCTAGGGATCGCTAAGACCAAGGCCAGGTTAAACCAGCATTTCTACTGGCCAAAAATGGGGGCCGATGTGGCTGCCTACTGCCGTTCGTGTGAAACCTGTCAGAGAGTGGGGAAGGCGGGGCCACGCCCCAAAGCCCCACTGGTATCTCTGCCCATCATCGATGAGCCTTTCAGGAGGGTGGCTGTGGATCTGGTCGGCCCGCTGGCCATCCCCAGCAGCTCCGGGAAACGCTTCATACTGACGGTAGTGGACTATGCCACCCGGTACCCAGAAGCAGTGGCCTTGTCGTCCATTCGGGCTGACAAGGTGGCCACCGCATTGCTGGAGATTTTCTCCCGAGTGGGTTTTCCCCAGGAAATGCTCACTGACCGGGGGACCCAATTCATGTCCCAGCTGATGGAGGCCCTCTGTAAGCAAGTCCAGGTGCGACATCTGGTGGCCAGCCCGTACCATCCACAGACTAATGGCCTGTGCGAGCGGTTCAATGGCACCTTAAAGCAGATGCTTAAGATGTTGGTCGACTCCCATGGGCGTGACTGGGAGCGGTATCTCCCACACCTGTTATTTGCTTACCGGGAGGTTCCACAGGCCTCAACAGGATTCTCACCGTTTGAGCTCCTGTACGGGCGACGTGTGCGGGGCCCCCTGGCTCTGGTGAAAGAGGCTTGGGAAGGGGATTTGGCCACCCCTGGAGTGTCGGTTATCGAGTATGTCATGCGCTTCCGGGACAAAATGCAGGCCTTGACGCAACTGGTACACGACAATATGGCTCAAGCCCAGGCTGATCAGAAGCGTTGGTACGACCAGAACGCTTGTGAGAGGACCTACCAAGTGGGTCAAGAGGTGTGGGTACTGGTCCCCGTACCACAGGACAAGCTTCAGGCAGCCTGGGAAGGCCCATACCTCGTGTACCAACAGCTCAACCCTGTGACGTACCTGGTCACCCTGGACCCTGCCCGTGGAAGGCGGAAGCCCTTCCATGTGAACATGATGAAGGCACATCATGAGCGGGAGGCATGTGCACTCCCTGTGTGCAACCTGCCCGAGGAGGGAGAAGCGGAAACCCTCTTGGATATGCTAGCCCAGGTTAGGGCAGGCGGATCCATTGAGGATGTAGAGGTTGGCCACCAGCTCTTGGAGGACCAACGGTCCCAGCTGTGGGCCACCCTACACCCCTTCCGGGGGTTGTTTACCAACCAGCCCGGAAGGACTGACTTGGCTGTCCATCACGTGGACACTGGGGATCATCCCCCGATCCGGCGTTCAGCATATCGGGTCTCCCTGGAGGTGCAGCAACACATGCGCCAGGAGATTGACGAGATGCTGAACCTGGGGGTGATCCAGGCATCCAACAGCGCTTGGGCCTCGCCTGTAGTCCTCGTCCCTAAGAAGGACCGAACCACTCGGTTCTGCGTGGACTACAGGGGGCTCAATGCGGTCACGGTCGCCGATGCGTACCCAATGCCACGCATCGATGACCTGCTCGATCAGTTGGCCGGGGCTCAGTACCTGACCATCATGGATCTGAGCCGGGGATATTGGCAGATCCCCCTGACTCGCAAGGCCAGGGAACGCTCTGCCTTTATTACCCCATTTGGACTGTACGAGTCCACGGTGATGCCATTCGGGATGAGGAATGCCCCTGCCACTTTCCAGCGGATGGTCAACACCCTGCTCAAGGGACTTGAAGGGTACGCGGCCGCGTACCTAGATGACATTGCCGTCTTCAGTCCCACCTGGGAGGACCACCTAGAGCATCTAGCACAGGTGCTCAGGCGGATCCACCGGGCAGGTTTGACCATCAAGCCGGGAAAGTGTCAGCTGGCCATGAGCGAGGTCCAGTACCTCGGTCACCGGGTAGGTGGGGGAACGCTGAAGCCCGAGCCTGAGAAAGTGGAGGCCATCGCATCCTGGCCCACCCCCAGGACCAAGAAGCAGGTGATGTCCTTCTTGGGGACCGCTGGGTACTATAGGAGGTTTGTTCCATGCTATAGTAGCCTGGCAAAGCCCCTGACGGACCTCACCAAGAAGAAGCTGCCCTCTGCAGTCGATTGGACAATGGACTGCGAGACAGCCTTCCGGGCCCTAAAGGACGCCCTGTCCAGCCCGCCCGTGCTACAGGCAGCCGACTTCACGCGGCCGTTTGTAGTACAGACCGACGCCAGTGACTTCGGCCTCGGTGCGGTGCTCAGCCAGGTGGACTCTGCGAGCCAAGAGCACCCAGTCTTGTACCTGAGCAGGAAGCTGTTACCAAGGGAAGTTGCCTATTCCACGATGGAGAAGGAGTGCCTGGCCATAGTGTGGGCCCTGCAGCGTCTGCAACCCTATCTATACGGGCGCCACTTCATCGTGGAGACGGACCACAATCCCCTCAGCTGGTTGCACACCGTCTCTGGGACGAATGGGCGATTGTTGCGATGGAGCCTTGCGCTCCAGCAATACAACTTCACCATTCGCCACAAAAGGGGCCGTGACCACGGTAACGCAGACGGGCTGTCCCGACAAGGAGAGGTCGCGGACGGGCGCACGGGGGAACACCGGAGTGTGCTGCCCCCTAGCGCCCTCAAAAGGGGGGAGGTGTGAGGTAAATCCGGAGATATGACGATAAATCATGACATTCAAGTCATGTCAGGAAGCCCTCCTGGTATCACCCCCCCTTTCCTTCACACAACTGGTTTAGCATCTGTGAAGGCTCCATGGCCATGTCCTGTGATATGGAAATTAGGTGGCTTTAGGACAATGGACACAGGATGACTCCCTGCAGTGACTCTGTAGTGGGGGCTGCTAGCTAGTTAGCAAGGCTATGGAAATAGCCAGACAGAACGACTCCAGTAAAAAATGGTTCATATCTCGCAAGCCATATTTCCGATAAATATGGCAACCATAAAAATGGTGTCTCCGCATGTGGACGATGCCGGCACCCCCTTTTTATGGGAGCAGGACATTGGGAAATGCCCCAGGCGTGATATCAGCCAATGGGGAACTGGCAGACAGGTCATGAGTCCCCTCGTTCTGTAGCTAAATTCATAACTGTCACAATGAGAGCATTGGCGTCTGCCTACGACGCTCCCAGGCAAAGTTATAGCCAAAATCCCCTTTGCTGGATAATTCTGATCCATGCAGGGGGAGTGGCAGTGCTTCCCTGTGAGGTCACTAAGGTAGGAGGGGACCTGGATCTGCCCAGGTTGATAACCCTACTTCGGCCATTTTCCAGCGTTCTTCTGCTCGGGGGCCTGGTTGGGACAGACCTGTGAGAGAGTTCCTGGAAACCTGGTCTACAGCGCCCCCCTGTGGCCAGACGCAACAAGGTAACTGATTGAACTGTGTATGCCTGTTTGTAACCCATGCTTTGATTGTAACTGTACTCTGACATATGTATATTCTGTAGATTCCCTATTGTATATATTGTAGTTTCTAGTGTGCTTTAGGCGATTAAATTATATAATTAATCTTGGGCTGTTCTGTTATCTCGATCTTGAATCCCACGTCTGTGTGTTCGGCTAATAGTTACCGTAAATCGGTTGGTGGCAGCGAGTTGTGCCAAGGATTATTGTGGGGAGGCCAGTGAGATCCGGGAAGATATTATATATTCCGCCCGCGGAGGTCGGGGGAATATATACCCTACTCTCACCGGGGACCCTTCAATAATCGGCATAAGTAGTATAGCGGCCTCCTTGCTTATTGTCGGGCAATTCCATAATTGGCCTGACTATAAGAGGGGCGCTAGAGAGCGCGTCACGTGCTCTGTCTGTCGGTCGGGAGGTATAAAGGAGGGGTGACCCCCCCCCTTGCTACCCCCCGATTGTGACGTACTGGTAGCCAGCGCGGGGGATTTCTGAGTGACCCCCCCGGTGGTTTGTGACACCCCCTTTATGGTTTGGGGCTGCATGAGTTGCTGCCAGCTGAGGGGAGCTACAGATCATTAAGTGAACCATGAATGCCAGCATGTACTATGACATACTGAAGCAGCGTCTCATGCCCTCTCTTCCTATTCCAGCATGATAATGACCACAAACACACCTCCAAGACGGCCACTACCTTGCTAAAAAAAACTGAGCATAAAGGCGCTGGACTAGCCAAGCATGTTTTTAGACCTAAACCCTATTGAGCATCTGTGGGGCCTCTTCAAATGGAAGGTGGAGGAGCAGAAGGTCTCTAACATCCCCCAGCTCCGTGATGTCGTCATGGAAGAAGGAAGAGTGGCTCCTGTGAAACTCTAATGAACACCATGCCCAAGAGAGTTTAAGCAGTGCTTGAAAATAATGGTGGTCACACAAAATATTAACACTTTTGGCAAAAAATTGGACATTTTCATTTAGGGGTGTACTCACTTTTGTTGCTAGTGGTTTAGACATTAATGGCTGTGTGTTGAGTTATTTAGAGGGCAGACCAAAATTACACTGTTATACAAGCTGTGCACTGACATTGTATCAAAGTGTCATATCTTCAGTGTTGTCCCATGAAAATATATAATAAAATATTTAGAAAAATGTGAGGGGTGTACTCACTTTTGTTATATAATAAACATATATGCCCTGTCCACAATTGGGAAGGAATAGAGAAGAGGGGCTGTTAAGTTGTGGATGGGCTGCATTTGGGATGGGAGGGAATGAATTGATTAAATTATTTAAATCATGAAACTAGTACACTATTTGTAAACAAGTTTTGCTTATAAAGATTCTAAAATAATAATAATTTGTAATACTTTTAGTTTTTGAGGGGGTCTGGGTGGAGATCGGCATCAGCATTTCTTGTATAATTTTTAGTTTTATTTTGATAGCGTTCAGCATGCAGCATTAATAATGACACATGTATTTTCTAGATCAACAAAATTATGGCTATATCAAATTTAGCTTGCACTATCCAGTTACTTCCATTGGTGCCTATGAAATCTATGGAACCTTGAATTGCTCCATCTGAAATTGGGTGTCACGCTAGGTACGGGGAAGTACCAAGTGGCAAAATGTAAGGGAAGAGGACCCCTGCATTTAGGAAGGGGGAGCTGGTGATACCTGACAAAACCTGGTCCCTCGTGTCCCTCACCACCCTAGGTATGTTCCGCACCTATGCGCTCAGCCTGAAACATGACCCTTGGTAACCATAGTGCTGGACCCTAAATAGGGAATGGGTGGGATGAGCTCTTCGTCAACCCCAGTAAACGCTAAAGGAAGACACAAGGGGGACACACAGGGAAAAAAGCATGACCTACATATCCACAGATGACACAGGCTGGAGTTCAGCAAGCCTCAGCAACAGTACTACAGATGAGCGCAAGCCACCTGCTGGCAACCAGAGCTAGAATGAACTGAATAATATCACCAGCACCAGTCCAGGGAAGAAGCGAGTATTTAGGCACCAAGAGAATACTGATGATCAGCAGCTGGATGGAAGGCGAGCTCCTGCTGGGTCCAGAAGGGAGAAAGATGAAAATCCAGCAAGAAAGCTACCTACTGCAATGAATGTTGACAGCAGCAACAATAGAAAGTCAGGGAAACACTGTGACCTTCTATAGCCAGAAACCACATGACTGTCTGTCACCTGTGATATTGGGTGAGATCTATACAACTCTGTAATTCTTCCCATTGGTTGCCCTAATGGGTTTATGTATGATATATTCAGTCTGACAATTGTTATTGTGATATTGATATCATATTTATACCTATTTGAATATACACATGCATTACAGAAAGAAGCTGACAACTGCATACTTTTAAGGCGGGAACGCCTGTATACGGTTTTATATTTACATGTGTGTCCTTTTGTTTTTGGGTACCCTTTTGTGTTTTTTAATTAATATAATAAAAGTTATATATATTTTATATTTTATATTTTAATAGTTCCCCTCTATGCTGATTACACAATAATTGAGAGCTGGGATTTTGACCTATACTGGTCGATGACTTGTGCCGGAGCTTTTCTATACGGCAGACCTGGAGTATTAGGCTACAGTCAAAAAATGATCAGCACCCTATGATGGCATCACGAATTATGGGATATAGCGCTGACAGACGTTTTTGGATATCTAGGTTGTTAAGGATCATTATTGGCAGTCAGTATGGGGTAAGGACCAAGTGTGGCCGTTTTATGAGGAGATGTCTTTATACACTAAGCTCATATTCTGCTCTGGGTAATGGTGGTCCCTAGACCTATCCATTAACCTGTTGGACGATCAATTCTAGACTACAAACGGGATGTGAGGGTATATGTTCCAGCTCATATCTCCATTTAAATGTAAATGCCTTTCTTCACTAGGGACAGTCAGACTGTTTCCATGGCAACAGAGAAAGGAAGTAAATCAATGTCTTCTATGGCGCTGAATTTCTTTTGTTTTCTGAAGTAATAGCCTTTGCCTTCAAGCACCACACTATAGGACGGTCTGCAATGATCCGCTATATTGTCCGGGCTTATTAATATACAAACAAAGCGAGTTTCTTTTTTTATGCTATTTTTATGACTTAAAGGCAATCTGTCACAAACTTTTTGCTACCCCAGCTAAGAGCAGCATGCTGTAGGGGCAGATACCTTGAATTGGGCAGTATATAATTTACTGGACTGTTTGCAGCACTTTTGAGAAAACCCCTATTTTCTCTGCGGCTGATCTAGTAGTTCTCTGAATACTGTGCTCTGTATAACCCCGCCCACACCACTGATTGGTAGCTTTTTGTATACACTGTGTATAGGCAGAAAGCTAAAAATCAGTGCTGAGGGCGGGGGTATTCAGAGCTCATGAATATGGAGGGCTACCTGGCAGCAGGTTTACTAGTCCTTTAGTAATAAATAATAAACTCCTGCTGATAAAACAGTAATTTTATCAAAACTACAGCAACTTCCCAGTAACTGTAAATAGGACTTGTTTATGGCTTACTTTCAAAAATAGCTTTCTTCTTATCACTCATCCATAAAGGCCAAATTTGTAAAATATATGTTTAATAGTTGTCCTCTGGACAGATTCTTCCCTCTGACCTACGGATCTCTGCAGCTTCTCCTGAGTGACCATGGGCCTCTTGGCTGCTTCTCTAATTAGTGCTCTCCTTGCTTGGGATGTCAGTTTAGATGGATGGCCATGTCTTGGTAGGTTTGCAGTTGTTCCATATGCCTTACATTTTTGGATAATGGATGTTAACTGTTACGGCTATTTTTTTTATAACCTAACCCTGCTTTACTCTTCTCTGCAACTTTATACCTGACCTCTCTGGTTTGATGCTTAGGTTTCATGATGCTGTTTGATCCCCAATTTTCTCAAACAAACCTCTGAGGAAATCACAGAACAATTGTAGTTATATTGAAAAGAAATTACACATAGGTGGAATAGATTTACTTCTGGTGGTAATTGGTCATCACAAGATTTTAATTAGGGATGTCAGACTGCAGAGGGCTGAGTATAAACGTATGTCACAATTTTCAGATTTATATGTTTAAAATATTTAGAAAACTATGTATCATTTCCTTGACTCTTCACAAATACTCGCTACTTTGTTTTGGTCCAAAATCCCAATAAAATACATTACATATATATATATATATATATATATATATACATACACACACATATAAATAATTTTCCTTAATATCTTTAATGGGGTTTCTTTGAACTCAATAAATGATAACCTATCCAAAGGATCAGACATGAACATGAGGTCGGTTGGGATCTGATACCTTGCTGCTCCCATAATCAGGTGAGATTTGCTACAGCAGTGGCCTTATATAACTGATGTACAGGGCAGAAAGTAAATAACCCCATACTTGGATTAGTGGCCACTTATAAACATTGTTACTTATCTTCCAGTAAATCACCACTCCGTGTTTGTTTTTTTTCAGCACTGAAGCAGTGCTTTAAATCTAAGTCCCCTGTCATATACTCACCTTCCGTCATCTTCACTTTTTACAAATGCCACTCCTGTCCCGCGGCGCCATCTTGTGACAGTAACCTCTGACTGGTTGGAAGTCAGAAGTTACATCACAAGCGCTCACTGCACCTCTATAAAAGCCTTATATAGACTTGCATTGATTTATGACCTCGGCGCTCTCCATGAAACACTGTCTGGAGGGCACAAGTCGCTGAGACCAACTAGAGCAGTCATGATAGAAGGTGAAGCTGCCGGAAGGTGAGTATAATACAGGGGCCAGGGTACTCTGATTTAAAGCACCACTCCAACGGTGCAATTAAAAAAAGCCCCCACTGGAATGGTGTTTTAAATAAACACAGCAGCTCTGCGTAGTTTTATTTTGTTGGGCATGGGGGTGGCACAAAGTGGGCATTATTACTTTTTTTGGGGTGCATCAATAGTTTTTAAGGAGGCCTTAAGAGGGCATTATTTGTTTAACAGGGACACTAAGAGACTAAGGGGGCATTATTACTGGTAAGTGGGCTCTTACGGGGCATTACTACTGGTAAGAGGGCTCTTAGGGGGCATTATTACTGATAAGACATTTCTCAGGGGGCATTATTACTAGAAAGAGGGCTCTTAGTGGGCTTTATTACTAGTAAGAGGGCTCTTAGAGGGCATTATTACTAGAAAGAGGGCTCTTAGGGGGCATTATTACTAGTAAGAGGGCTCTTAGGAGGCATTATTACTAGTAGGAGGCTTGTTAGGGAGCATTATTACTGGTAAGAGGGCTGTTAGGGGGCATTATTACTGGTAAGATGGCTCTTAGGGGGCATTATTACTGGTAAGGCAGCTCTTAGGGGGCATTATAACTAGTAAGAGGGCTCTTAGGGGGGCATTATTACAAGTAAGAGGGTTCTTAGGAGGCATTATTACTGTTAAAAGGGCTCGTAGAGGGCATTATTACTTGTAGGATGGTTCTTAGGGGGCATTATTACTGGTAAGAGGGCTCTTAGGGGGGCATTATTATTGGTTAGGGGATGCTATTCTTTTGCATATTTTTTTAACATTACTATCTTTTGCATTTTAAATGAAATAGCTTCAGGAGCTGATTTTTGAGGCTTGATTTGTTTCTAAAACCATTGCCAGTAAATCACGTACACCATTTCCAGTCATGTACTCTGGTTTGCATACAGGATCTTAGAGTCTTGTTCTCTTGTCCTTTGAAAACCCCATGGCAAGGAATGAAAGATCTTGATAAATAACGTCTTCTCCTTCTTTGTGTCATAGCTTCTGCCATTAAAAAGGTTATTTGTTAAACGTTGGCAGCAGTTAACGAACATCAATGATCATTTATTTGAATGGACATTAAGAATCCTTAATGGCCTACAGAGCTAAATGGGAGATCTCCTTAATTGGTTACTTCTAAAAGACCATTCTTGTTAAGAAGGTTGCATTCAGTCAGTTCCAACAAGGGAGGAAATGTATACGTTCTGTAGAATTAATGACTGAAATCTATAAACACGACTTGTTAAAGAGATCCAAGAATTTGTAGATTTGCCGCGTGTGATCTGAAGGATGTATTTCTTTGTTGAAGAATATATACACAAATGGAAAATAAATTGAATTTTGAAAATTCCTTGCTAATGCATATGCTGTAAAGAGCAGTGGACCTTTCTCACCCACAAAACAGGTAATATATTTTTTCCTGAGCAGAAATAATTCATTTTTCACTCAACCAATGAAATCAAAGCCTATTTTTCAAAGGTCAGCTGGCTAGAGAAAATCTGCTTTAGTATTGCTTGGCAACAGAGGGAGTAGTGAATTGCTAAATACCAATGGAGCTGAATTTTATTTCCAGGACTGGAAAGCTTTAGATATAGCTATTATTATTATTATTATTATTATTAATAAAAGTTTTTATTGCATGCAAAATTTAGCAACTGACAATAATTATCATACAATTAAAACATATGATATACTGTGTGTGTGTGTGTGTGTCATATATATATATATATGACAAGGAGGACAATGTGCACCAAAATGCCATACATAAAAAATAACTTTTATTCTGTACATTTTAAAAAAAAAACACAAAAAGCAGACAACAGTAAGTGTGAGTGCCAGTGCCATAAATCACACTTGATGAGAGCATACAATACAAACAGGATTGCATATAGCTAGACAAATCCATATGGAAAACATTGATCAGGGGCGGAACGATCGCGGTCGCAGGGCTTCTGTAGAAAGCGGGTCTTAAGTTCGTCGGCTTGAACTTCAAAGCATTCGTCTGTAAAACCGATCCGCTTCATCCTCAGGAATTGGCCAACTGGGATAGCTCTAATTGTAGAGCGTTGATGAGAGGAGGATGCGTGCAGAAGGGAATTTAGCAATATTTTTTTCCTATAAACCAGTGGCGGACATATCGCTGGTGCAGCCGGTACAGTGGCACAGGGGCCGTAGGTTCAGGTTCAATCGCCCTTATCATATACAGCGTGCCGGGCAGGGAGCGATCTTGCAGCTCCGCACAGTAAAGGCAGCGGAACGCAGGAATCCGTCCTCTGTTCCCTGCCCGGCACTTTCTCTGTGATGTCGTCAGTACGGCGCACGCGAGTGTGTCATTTGAAAATTTCTCTGCAGATGAAGAAGCAGCACCGCCGGGCCTGTACGGAAATGCACAGTGGCGGGGGCTTGTACAGAGAGAAGCAGCCACGGGGGCCCTTACAGGAGAAGAAGCAACGCAGCGGGGCCCTGTGCAGAGAAGCCTGAGGAGGGGACAATAAGGAGTGAGAGGTGAGTGGTGACTAATATTAGAGGTGTTGTGATGTAGTATATTAAAGGTGTAGTATATGGGGGGTGTAGTGATGTAGTATATTGCAGGTGTAGTATATGGAGGTGTAGTGATGTTGTTTATTACAGGTGTAGTATATGGCGGGTGTAGTGATGTAGTATATTACAGGTGTAGGATATGGGGGTGTTGTGATGTAGTATATTACAGGTGTAGTATATAGGGGTGTAGTGATGTAGTATATTACAGGTGTAGTATATGGGGGTGTAGTGATGTAGCATATTACAGGTGTAGTGTATGGGGGTGTAGTGATGTCGTTTATTACAGGTGTAGTATATGGGGGTGTAGTGATGTAGCATATTACAGGTGTAGTATATGGGGGTGTAGTGATGTAGCATATTACAGGTGTAGTACATGGGGGGTGTAGTGATGTAGTATATTACAGGTGTAGTACATAGGGGGTGTTTGATGTAGTATATTACAAGTATAGTATATGGGGTGTAGTGATGTAGTATATTACACGTGTAGTATATGGGGATGTAGTGATGTAGTATATTACAGGTGTAGTGTATGGGGGTGTAGTAATGTCGTATATTACAGATGTAGTATATGGGGGATGTAGTGATGTAGTATGTTAGAGGTGTAGTATATGGCGGTGTAGTGATGTAGTCAACCTCTAAATTTATGTCCAAGAAATCAAATTTTCTATGGTCATATCTGTGTGTTAATTTGATGTGATACTCATTGTCATTGAGCATAAGAAAAAAATGATCGAGCTACTCCACTGTGCCATAAAAATCAAAGTATCTTCGATATATCTTATTCTGCACTGGATATGGGAGACGGCCCGCGGGCCCTCACTACCATATAGATCCCACTCCCAGTACCCTAGGAAGAGGTTTGCATAGGAAGGAGCACTGTACGCCCCCATTGCAGTGCCGATAGGTTGTAGGTAAAAACAATCTATAAACACAAAAAATTATGTGACACTGGTCTCCGCATTTCGAGCAAACTCGCTCTTGTCATGAGTAAGAGCGAATTTGCTCGAAATGTGTAGACTGGCCTGTATCTATGTTTTTAAATTCCTCTATGGAATAATAAAGTGATGATGTTATAAGATTTTTTACGGATGCTGGTTTTTCACATTTGTACTACCTCTGCACAGAAGCCGACCTGACTCCGTGAGCAAGGATGGTTGACCTTAGGGAGATCAACATCCACCACTGCGGAGACACCATCACGTGTTTCTCAACGCAGTGATTCTAGAGCAATGCCCCCTGGGAAATATTCAAAGCAAGAAGGCCTGCGGAGACACCATCACATGTTTCTCAACGCTGGCAGGAAACTAGCCAGGTCTTTCACCGGGAAGGAACAACCACGGGAAGGGCAGTCTCCAGTCAAGGAGACCACCTATGCCAAACATGGTATCCATCCACAGACAGCCGTTTCGGGGTATTTGCCCCTCATCAGTGTGGAGTAGGAATCTGGCTAGTGGGAGCATTGCCTAGTAAAAGACTATGTGAGCAAGGATGGTTGACCTTAGGGAGATCAACATCCACCACTGCGGAGACACCATCACGTGTTTCTCAATGCAGTGATTCTAGAGCAATGCCCCCTGGGAAATATTCAAAGCAAGAAGGCCTGCGGAGACACCATCACATGTTTCTCAACGCTGGCAGGAAACTAGCCAGGTCTTTCACCGGGAAGGAACAACCACGGGAAGGGCAGTCTCCAGTCAAGGAGACCACCTATGCCAAACATGGTATCCATCCACAGACAGCCGTTTCGGGGTATTTGCCCCTCATCAGTGTGGAGTAGGAATCTGGCTAGTGGGAGCATTGCCTAGTAAAAGACTATGTGAGCAAGGATGGTTGACCTTAGGGAGATCAACATCCACCACTGCGGAGACACCATCACGTGTTTCTCAACGCAGTGATTCTAGAGCAATGCCCCCTGGGAAATATTCAAAGCAAGAAGGCCTGCGGAGACACCATCACATGTTTCTCAACGCTGGCAGGAAACTAGCCAGGTCTTTCACCGGGAAGGAACAACCACGGGAAGGGCAGTCTCCAGTCAAGGAGACCACCTATGCCAAACATGGTATCCATCCACAGACAGCCGTTTCGGGGTATTTGCCCCTCATCAGTGTGGAGTAGGAATCTGGCTAGTGGGAGCATTGCCTAGTAAAAGACTATGTGAGCAAGGATGGTTGACCTTAGGGAGATCAACATCCACCACTGCGGAGACACCATCACGTGTTTCTCAACGCAGTGATTCTAGAGCAAAGCCCCCTGGGAAATATTCAAAGCAAGAAGGCCTGCGGAGACACCATCACATGTTTCTCAACGCTGGCAGGAAACTAGCCAGGTCTTTCACCGGGAAGGAACAACCACGGGAAGGGCAGTCTCCAGTCAAGGAGACCACCTATGCCAAACATGGTATCCATCCACTGACAGCCGTTTCGGGGTATTTGCCCCTCATCAGTGTGGAGTAGGAATCTGGCTAGTGGGAGCATTGCCTAGTAAAAGACTATGTGAGCAAGGATGGTTGACCTTAGGGAGATCAACATCCACCACTGCGGAGACACCATCACGTGTTTCTCAACGCAGTGATTCTAGAGCAATGCCCCCTGGGAAATATTCAAAGCAAGAAGGCCTGCGGAGACACCATCACATGTTTCTCAACGCTGGCAGGAAACTAGCCAGGTGAAAGACCTGGCTAGTTTCCTGCCAGCGTTGAGAAACATGTGATGGTGTCTCCGCAGGCCTTCTTGCTTTGAATATTTCCCAGGGGGCATTGCTCTAGAATCACTGCGTTGAGAAACACGTGATGGTGTCTCCGCAGTGGTGGATGTTGATCTCCCTAAGGTCAACCATCCTTGCTCACATAGTCTTTTACTAGGCAATGCTCCCACTAGCCAGATTCCTACTCCACACTGATGAGGGGCAAATACCCCGAAACGGCTGTCTGTGGATGGATACCATGTTTGGCATAGGTGGTCTCCTTGACTGGAGACTGCCCTTCCCGTGGTTGTTCCTTCCCGGTGAAAGACCTGGCTAGTTTCCTGCCAGCGTTGAGAAACATGTGATGGTGTCTCCGCAGGCCTTCTTGCTTTGAATATTTCCCAGGGGGCATTGCTCTAGAATCACTGCGTTGAGAAACACGTGATGGTGTCTCCGCAGTGGTGGATGTTGATCTCCCTAAGGTCAACCATCCTTGCTCACATAGTCTTTTACTAGGCAATGCTCCCACTAGCCAGATTCCTACTCCACACTGATGAGGGGCAAATACCCCGAAACGGCTGTCTGTGGATGGATACCATGTTTGGCATAGGTGGTCTCCTTGACTGGAGACTGCCCTTCCCGTGGTTGTTCCTTCCCGGTGAAAGACCTGGCTAGTTTCCTGCCAGCGTTGAGAAACATGTGATGGTGTCTCCGCAGGCCTTCTTGCTTTGAATATTTCCCAGGGGGCATTGCTCTAGAATCACTGCGTTGAGAAACACGTGATGGTGTCTCCGCAGTGGTGGATGTTGATCTCCCTAAGGTCAACCATCCTTGCTCACATAGTCTTTTACTAGGCAATGCTCCCACTAGCCAGATTCCTACTCCACACTGATGAGGGGCAAATACCCCGAAACGGCTGTCTGTGGATGGATACCATGTTTGGCATAGGTGGTCTCCTTGACTGGAGACTGCCCTTCCCGTGGTTGTTCCTTCCCGGTGAAAGACCTGGCTAGTTTCCTGCCAGCGTTGAGAAACATGTGATGGTGTCTCCGCAGGCCTTCTTGCTTTGAATATTTCCCAGGGGGCATTGCTCTAGAATCACTGCGTTGAGAAACACGTGATGGTGTCTCCGCAGTGGTGGATGTTGATCTCCCTAAGGTCAACCATCCTTGCTCACATAGTCTTTTACTAGGCAATGCTCCCACTAGCCAGATTCCTACTCCACACTGATGAGGGGCAAATACCCCGAAACGGCTGTCTGTGGATGGATACCATGTTTGGCATAGGTGGTCTCCTTGACTGGAGACTGCCCTTCCCGTGGTTGTTCCTTCCCGGTGAAAGACCTGGCTAGTTTCCTGCCAGCGTTGAGAAACATGTGATGGTGTCTCCGCAGGCCTTCTTGCCGACCTGACTCCTTCTGTGCACCGCACTCTACTAAGATGTCCTGATACTTCGTATGGAGAGTTGGTGCTTTTTCCTAAATTTCTTTATTCAAAAATGGGACCCTCGAACAAGCAAAATAGAGTTTACCACTCACCTTTGTGAGACAACTTTTCTTGTCATTTCAAAAATAAATATCGCCATACAATGCCTAAACCTAATACAGTATTCAAAACCATTACTTGATAGTTTCTTTATAACATTATCGTATATTCCCCACCCAATAATGCCTTTCAATTACTAAAACCAATTGTGTCTAAACAAACTGCCTTACAATGTTTTAAAAATATGTCCAATACTCTATACATATATATATATATATATATATATATATATAGAAACACATCGACACAATTTAGCCATATAGTGAAAAACAGGATAGAAGTTATTATATTATTGTGAGTGTAACCTACTGTTAGGGTGAACTCTTAACCAGGGTTCACTTGTTGCCTGCTGCCTGATCTAATTAATGAGGATCAAGTGCATGCTTGAAAAGTGACATCAGACACACACAGTCGGATGTTCATTTTTCCTCGATCGAGGTTGACCCAAAACAGACTGATTTATTCCAAGAACATGCCCTTATATAAACTAGGAAAATCGGCATGGTTGGCTCTACAGTGGGGATGCCTGGATGTGTTTATTAGTCAGTGGGTTGAACAATGTGTTTGTCCATGAGCTGATTGGTGGGCATCATCATAGGCAGGTCTATGATGTCATCGGGGCAGATCTTTGGTGATACTGATGGGTGGGTGTATGACATCATCGGATGGGATGGTCCATGAGGCATATATGGGGTGGTCCTCTAGGTTGGTCTTTCCTTATATGGTGATATTCTTACATCTGGACATCCCTTGCATACCAAAGCAAAGCATGGAGAACAGTAGATGGCGGCCATCTTTAGATCTGAGCAGA
Organism: Anomaloglossus baeobatrachus; assembly: GCF_048569485.1. Taxonomy (NCBI): domain Eukaryota; kingdom Metazoa; phylum Chordata; class Amphibia; order Anura; family Aromobatidae; genus Anomaloglossus; species Anomaloglossus baeobatrachus. Next base: position 84,667,824 of record NC_134357.1, on the reverse strand, counting down.
CTTATTGTACGGTGAAATGATTTCAAAGGACATTTTCCCACAATCTCATACATCTCAAGGTTAATTAAGTATTTGATCCAATGGCTCTCCTCAACACAACAACTATGTATTGCTAAATGTGGACAGGTCCCAGTAAGACGAGATGATTTTAACCAATATAACAGCTCTCAGGTGTTAAAGGATGGATAGATTATTTAGCATTACCCAGTTTTCATCGGCTTTAAGACTATCACAATTACAGAAAAATATAATATTATCCATTTATCCTTGTAAAATGGAATCTTTAAATAGACGGAGTAGACAGAACGGCAGATCATAGCACAGAATTATGCGCCATTTGAAACCACTGTGGCTTTTTTACTGTTCCATTCTCCTGATAACAATAGGGTAGGTTACCCCTAAATGTTTCCCTGGAGAGGGCAGGATTGCATCTGACATGAATCAGAACTCTGCTCAGGCAATCAGCTCTTCACAATGAAGACCTATTGAATGACCATCAAAGTGCAAGAACCCTTGTGAGCCTGGATTTTAGAGACCGTGCCCCAGTTCTTCCTGGCACATTAAACACATTCCACTCAGGTTTCAAACTATGCCTCGCTGAGCATATACTCCACATTAATTCCAAACCAGTGCAGTAGACACATGGTCCCTGCTCACATACTTACCAGGAATAATGTAAATTATATGTGTAGCGTGAAAATGAGTAATCCTAATTCATCGGATTTTTCTGTTAGTCAGCAGATTCCATTTCTGGTAAGTGTGCTATAAGGGGTGAAGCATAGCCATAAACATGTGGCCACACTTGTTTACACTCCTCAACATTAGAATTGCATCCACAAGAAGAAAATTATTTTTCTTTATTAATTGGAATTACGAAAATCACAGGATCAATAGACGTTAATTATATTCAATGATGAAAACATGAAAGCAATATTTTCAAAATATTTTTGATTTATGCACTACTGATATTTTGCGTTACATGCAAAAATATGGCTGTTATCAAAGAGGCTTTTAATGGTTATCTGAAGAATGGTTTGCCGCACTGAATGTGTGGCGCCCCTGAGGCTCTGGTCGCCACAGGGTACTGCACCTCAGTTAAGGTGTGGTATCCATCTCAGGTAAGGGGTGGGGGTTAACCATCGGTGTCACCACATTTAATCTCAAATAGTCGGGTGCTTCCCACTGGGGAACTGTTTTGGGGCAGACAGGGGGTGGCCATATAGAGTCACGGGACTTTACAGTCGCTAGAGCAACCGCCAGGGGGGTGGGCACCATTGGGGGTAGAGGTAGGCGCAACACACTCATACAGACAGACAAGTTGGGACCATAGTTCTGACAAGACACATTGGGAACTCTTGGACTTCACTAGACCCGGGGCTTGGAGCGGGAGCTCAGCCTGGGTTTCTAACTGCTGAGGGGGACATCCTGGGAAAATGACACATTCTCTCTCTCTCTTCAAACACCGGTGGTGGCCCCTTACTTGCTTGGGATTGACCGGAGCCCACGACGGCAGAGACCATCACCTGGGTGCAGCTTTAAATCAGTGATTAAAAGAACCTGGAACCACAGTTGCTGACTCAGACTCTGTTTAGCAACGTCATTTCCAAGGGACTGACAACTTTCGTCATCCAACTGGGGCCCGCTCTGCCTGTAGGGAGCGACACCATCCCAGCTGCCATAACACCTGCCCCGGTGAAGAATTCTGCAGCGGTGACTACTCCCTGGCCACATACCACAGGTTGCGACACAATAAACCTTACCAATCATCCCGCTTTCCCTTCCTTTTACTGCACGCCTCGTGGCAACGGAACTGGGCAAGGCCACCCGTGACATCGCCTGACCCGACCCTCAACGGCCCGGCAACAAGTAGGTTAACCACCTGCCCCGTGGGGCACTTCAAATGCACTTGGATATGCAAATAATCATGATTCGCTGCTGGCAGCTTTTTTTCCAATTGTCTATCAATGATGTTCCAGATGTACTCTATGAAAGACGATTCTGAAGAAAGTCTGACTGCAAGTCAGGGAAGCACACTTATACTATGCAGGCTGCTCACAGTATCATGAGCAACATGCAGCCTGGTGTTCTCATGCTGAAAAAAAGGCTCCTTGGACACTTGGTTGTGGAATCTGGGGCTGAGTGCCGGTTATAGCACTTTGCTTCCTGGTTCCTGTTGTTATCCAGTTGTATGGTGATCTTCAAGTTGCCGTTCGGCGTGGTGTGTGAGTCCTCCAGTTGTGTATTTGTTTCCTACCCCTTTTGCTTTACTCCCCAGTTCACATACTGTCCCTCCTTTGTGTTTGAGTGCAGTTTACACAAGTTTTCGTTTACCCTTGTCTGTGATTATTTGTGGGGGTTTGGTAACTGGGCTTCCATTCTGCTCCCTGGGTGGGTGGAAGTAATATCAAGGCTTGAATAGGAGATAGGGGCACATTGGAGGCTCAAACCTGGCTACCATCAAGTCTACCTTTGAAATAAGAGACAGCACTGTGGCCCAGGTGCTAGGGTCAGCCTAGGAGCCCCTTTCCATCCATACACTTCCGTGACACTGGGACATCGTTCCATACTTTTCCTTCTTGCTGTTGCAATTTCAATGTTAAACAGTTTATATATAGTATACCTACATTTTTATCATTCACACCTGCTCCTGTTCAAATCATATTTTGGGCCTGTATTGGAAATATACATCAGGAGGATTTTCTGTGTATGTATTCTGCAGAATACTGCAACATATCCAACATTCTATACAGTGTATACAATAGAAAGGGATACATTACCCATACAGTGCCATGAAAAAAGTATTCATACCCCATACATTTTTCTAAGTTTTACCCACAAATGTAAATGTATTTTATTGTGATATTATGTGATACTGTATACCAACGCTAAGTATCAAGTGTTTGTAAAGGATTCTAAATATTTTCAAAACATAAATCTGAAAATTGTGAGGTATATTTGTATTCAGACCCCTACTGAATCAAGACATTGTAGGACCACCTTTTGCTGAAAATACCAAGTCTTTCCTGTTTTGCCCATCTAAAGGCTGACATTTTTGCCAATTCTTCTTTGCAAAGTAGCTCTTGCTCAGTGAGATTAGTTGGAGGCGTCTGTGAACAGCAATTTTCAATTCTTGTCACAGATTCTCAATGTTATTTCAGTCTGGACTTTGACTGTGTTAGTGTTAGTTTTCAGCCATAAATGTGCTACTTTGATCTCCTCTGACCACAGCACCTTCTTCCACATGCTATCTATGTCCCCTATATGTCATGTGGAAGAAGGTACTTTTAGGGCTATATGGAAAACTCTACGTGTGGCAGAACACAAACACTGCACATCACCCTAAAAACACCATCATCACCTTCAAACATGATGATGGCAGCATCATGCTGTGGGGAGGCTTTTCTTCAGCAGGGACAGGGAAGCTTGGCAGAGTTGATGAAGATGAATGGAGCTAAATACAGTGCAATTCTATAGGAAAACCTTTTAGAGGCTGCAAAAGACTTGAGCCTGGAGCATGTTCACCTTCCAGCAGAACTACAACCTTAAATATAATGCCAGAGCTACAATGGAATGATTCAGATCAAAGCATATTCAAGTGTATGAATGATCCAGTCACAGTCCAGATGTAAATCCTTTTGAAAATCTGTAGCAAGAGTTGAAAATTGTTATTCACAGATGTCTTCATCCAATCTCATTGAGGTAGAGCAATTCTGTAAAGAAGATTGGGTAAAAATTTCAGCCTCAGGCCCGTTTCACACGTCAGTGATAAACACTGACGTTCTTCACTAACGTGTAAGGCTGCTTTCACACCTCCGGTTTTTGCTATGCGGCACAATCCGGCACTTTGCAGGAAAAACGCAACAGTTTTTTTTTTTGCTGCCGGTTGCGTTTTTCCTGCATAGACTTTAATTAGTGCCGCATTGTGCCGCATGGCCTTGCGTTCGGTCCAGTTTTTGCCGCATGCGGCAGATTTAGCCGATGCGGCGGCCGGATGGAACGTTGCCTGGCACGTTTTTTGTGCGGCAAAAAAAAAACGCATCACGCCGCATCCGATCGATGCGGCGCTGTTCTCAATGCATCCCTATGGATGCGGCGCGATGCAGCAAAAACTGCATCCGGCCGCCGCATGCGGTTTTTGCCACTGCGCATGCTCAGTAGCATGCTGCAAGCGGCAAAAACCGGACGGGCCGCATGTAAAAAACTTATGCAAAGGATGCAGTGTTTTCACCGCATCCGTTGCATAGGTTTCACAGCCGGATTGAGCCGCACGGCTCAAACCGGATGTGTGAAAGCAGCCTAAAACACGCACATGTCCCTCCATGTTCCGTGATTCACGGCATACGTGGGTTGTCCATGTGCAATCCATGATCCGTGATTGCATATGGACATTACTCACCTGCCTTCACTGCTGCTGTCCATGGTGCTGAAGTCTCCAGCTCTGCAGGTCCGCCCACCGCTCTCAGCACCTACTTCCTGGTCGGCAGTTCCTGCTTTCATGAATATTCATGAGCCAGGCAGGAGCTGCCGAGAGCAGAGGTTCCAGAGCGAATCGCAGGCAAGGTAAGTTGAAAATTTTTAATATTTAATATGTCCGTGATTTTCTTGTACGTGTTTCACTGATCACACACGGATCACACCATAGTGTGGTCCGTGGGTCATCAGTGATGCCAGACAAAAACTGACTTGTCTCCGTGCAGAATCACGGCCAAGGGTGCACGCTGCATGGAGACACGGTCAGTGAAAAATCACTGATGTGTGAGCAGACCCATTGATTATAATGGGTCTGCGTATGTCAGTGATTCTGGTACGTAGAAAAAAAAGCACAAACGTACCAGAATCACTAACGTGTGAAACAGGCCTCAAGGTGTGCAAAGCTGGTAGAGACATACATCAAAAGACTTGCAGCAGTAATTTGCAGCAAAAGGTGGTCCACCAAATTGTTGACTCAATACAAATGCACGTCACAATTTTCAGATTTATTGTCCTGATTCTTTCTCTCAGTGCATCTTGGATGCAATGAGTGACTGTTTACAGTACTATGGAATCAGGGTATGCTGACCTGTCAGTTTGGTGAGTGACAGCTCAGTTATCCAATCTTGTGCTGGGGCGTGCTGAGCTGCTGGTGTGTTGAGTGATAGCTCAGTCATCTAATCTGATACTTGGAGGTACTGTGTTTCTTCTGATGCTCCCTGTTCTCTGTGATTGTCCAGTTATTTAGCTGAGCAGTTAATTCTAGAACACTGCCAGTCTTAGCATTCTGCTCAGTGGTGCCTGTTGGTCTAGTTTATCTGCACTCTGTGTTCTGATCTATTATTGCAGACCTTGGACCTCATCAGACTGTCTGATAGACTTGTCCCTTTGCTCTGATCCACTATCCTCCAGGTATTCTGACTCTGGACCATGACCTGACTATGCCTCTGTCTATCCCTTTAATATGTGAGGTGTTCTCCTGGTATCTCACCTTGGAACGTTTGACTACCCTGACTTACGACTTATCTGTGTAGTGACTAGTGTCACATCTATATTTTTGAAATATTTAGAAAACCAGCTATCATTTCATTTACACTTCACAAATACATGCTACTTAGTATTGCTATATTACATAAAATCCCAATAAAATACATTTAAGTTGGGGAGTGTTGCGTGAAAAATGTATAAAGGTTCACAGGGTATGAATACTTTTTCAAGCAATTGTTTGCCCTCAATATGAAACCAGTATTCTGTTTGATATACTTTTTATGTGTCCCTCTCCATATGAAAATGTTGTAGACTAGACTTCAATATCAATAAATGTATTCCGATTACACCAATCGGTGTCTGCCAAAACGACACTCATTTGTAATATGTTAAATGCATGTGGGCCTATGGACCCATTGGATGTATATGTCAGGGAATACTCCCATCATATATCTCTAAAAGGTAAAAGAATGAAAAGCGAACATCGCCTTACTAATAGGCCGCACAATATAGTTTTGTAAAGGGTATCTACTTTTTTTTTTAATATGTGAAGGGGCTTGAAATACCTTGTAGCTCACAGTAGGCCTGGGTCATGAGACCCCAACAGATCACTCCCAAAACACTTGTCACATGTGCACTGCGCACAAAAGCTGGAGCACACTGCTCATGTAAGAGTGTGCATCAGTATGGTGTATGGGCTCAACAGAAAGTCTGTGAGCCGCACACCGCTCTGTCATGCAAGAGAAGAGCATACATATGACAAGTGTTTAGACTAATCAATGAGTCTAGTTATTTATTAACATAGTAGATAAAAAAAAGGTACTCTTAAATCATTAAATACCCACAGGGTTAAATTTCATAGGAAGAGTGTGGAAGGAAAGTGGAAGAACTGGAAGTGAAAGAAACAAAACACTCACATTGTTAGCCAATAGGCAGTATCCTTAACGAGGTGGTTCGCTAGTCTCTGCAATAATGGTCACATCCCTGTAAAACTGATAGGGGAGGCTTTTTCTAAATACCTTGCTCAGCCAATTCTGCCTCTGTGCGGCGCTATCGCGGTCCACTCATCCCCATGTAGTGACCTGCCGGGCTCCGTGACCCCTGGGATCCGGTGATGCCGCATGAACTTCCAGTTGAACTGATACCACCGAGCCCGGCCCCAGTCTTCCTGAGTGACTGGGCTGTGGGGGGCATTTCACTGCTCATCATAACCCAGCGTCACAGCCTAGCATCTCTAGCGCTCTCCTTCACTTCAGAGCGCCGCAAGCAGGAGGGATGCTGGGCTGTGACGAGTGGCGAAACTCCGCCCACAGTCCAGTCATTCAGAAAGATTAGGGCCGGGCTCGGTGGTGTCAGGTCAACTGGAAGTTGACCTAACATCACCGGATCCCAGAGGTCACGGAGCCCCAGGAGGTCACTTCATGGGGATGAGTGGACTGCGATAGCGCTGCTCAGAGGCAGAACTGGTTGAACAACATATTTAGGAAAAAAACTTCCCTATCAGTTTTACAGGGATGTGGTCACTATTGCAGAGTAGTGAACCAGCCCTTTAATTCTTCTCCGTAGACGTCTTCTTGAGGATCATGCCCTTTGGGCTAACGAGACCAAATTTATAAGAAAATGGCCATAGAAAGGGCCATATTATGGAAACGGGAGGCAGAGGAACAAAACACAACGCTAGATTTGGAGGATTTAGACCAGGTATAAAAAAATTACATATTAGTGCAAAGTGACAGATCTTCTTTAACCAGCTTCACAGATCAAGGATTTACGTGTAATCTTTTCAATTTGGTATGTTCCATGTACTGCATGCAAATTGCAAAAAACGGTTTGAGGGTCAATAAATATGGAGTTCAGACTGACTGCCAAATTATTCAATGCATTTTCACACCAGAAAGGTGGTTAATAGCATTCATAAATAAGACCCTTAGGGGTACTTTACACGTTGCGACATCGTCGGGGTCAAATCGAAAGTGACGTACATCCGGCGCTGGTAACGATGTTGCAACGTGTAAAGCCTAGGAGAGAAGATGAACAACCGTGAAATAGTCAAAAATCGGTGATCTGTGTCACGTCATTCATTTTCATAATGTCGGTGCGTCCGCAGGTACGATGTTGTTTGTCATTTCTGCAGCTCCACACATCGCTGTGTGTGAAGCCTCAGGAGCGACAAACATCTCCTTACCTGCGCCCGCCGTCCACTGACAATGCGGAAGGGAGAAGGTGGGCGGGATGTTTACATCCCGCTCATCTCCGCCCCTCCGCTTCTATTAGCGGGCCGATTAGTGACGTCGCTGTGACACCGAACGCACCTCCCCCTTGAAGGAGGGATTCTTCGGCAGTCACAGCGACGTCGCCGACCAGGTAAGTGCGTGTGAAGCTGCCGTAGCGATAATGTTCGCTACGGCAGCTATCACAAGATATCGCATGTGCAACGAGGGCGGGTACTATCGCGCTCGGCATCGCTATCATCGGCTAGCGATGTCTTTTAAACAACAAGTCTGCCATACAAATCGTGAAATTAGAGAAATTTTCTAAGAGAAGGGATTCTAACCTGTCTGTAATTGTTCAGGTCAGAATTCAGGATAAGAATTGAATCCATTTTCATATTTTTTTTTTCCCTTAAAGATACATTTTCACTGTACAGTTATTTTGTAATGGGGGATCCTTGTTCCCACTAATTATGCATGAGATGGCACTGTGGTGATGGTTCAGGCGTGGCGGTACTCTGGAGAAGGCTCAGATGTGATGGCACTGCGGTATTGGCTCAGGTGTGGCAACACTCTGGTGATGGGACGGATGTGACAGCACACAGGCAATGGTGGAGAGCAGAATCTAGGACGAGACAGAGGTCAGCAACAGAAGTCTGGTACTAGGACTAAACACAGAACTGTACAGGGACCTGAGAACTAGCAACACACTATAGGCAACGTTACTCATACGCCTCCTGTCAGGGGAGGCAGACTTAAATAACTTTAGGGTAGCTGGTGACCTCTTGAATTGCTTCTGGGTAATGGGGTAATGGGATGCTGGCCCTTTAAGAAAGGGGGCGTGGCTGCGCATGCAGCCTAAGGAGGTACACTGAAGGCCTGCATGTGGCCAGGAAGCAGGGAGAGGCTGTGGCAGACCCTGGAGCAGGAGAAAGGAGTGCAGAAGCGCTGGCAGGAGAGGAGAGCGGTGACCCTGCGAGGCCTGGGAAGTGTGCCAGGATGCTGTGCTGGAACTGGGCACAGAGCACATGGGGCCAGGAGACAGGTGAGGAGGACGCCCCCTCTGGCGACCGGGAGCGTGCGAGGGACCTGGGCAGGAACCGGCACTGCACAGTGTAATTAGAGATGAGCAAAACTGAAGTTCGGTGTTGGGACCGATCACAGACTTTACAAAGAAACAGAGTCTGAGTTCAGAGTTTGGAGGCTATATGTATGCTGACAACTAGAGTGAGCATCTCAGTGCTTGGGTACACTCGGTGCTCAGCCCAGTGCGAGCCGTTTATAGTGTTTGATGGGCTTGCACTGGGTGTAATAACTGTGTTATCGGATCCAGAATAGAACTTTATCTAAAGTCCGGCTGAGCCAAACGAACTGAATGTCAATGGGTCCACTCATCTCTAACCAGACTGACAATCACCCAACAAACACACAAAATGTTCATTTGTCAGGTGAAATGATCTTTTGGCTTCATTAAAAGATTATTGTTCTCTGCAGCATGTGCTGCCGAGCACAATGACAGGATGATCTATTACTAAGCATTCTGGCCTCATCTGAAGTGCGGTCTGCCTGTCTAAACAGACTATGAAATTACCACCGATCGGCAAACTGCTCGGCAGCTTTTGTTGCCAGTCGGCTGGTGTAAACCTGGCCGCCAGTGAGGACTATCCATTCTATCATTTATAAGAGAATACTATCTGCTATATTGCATGTTATCTTTTTTGAGATACTAGTTTGGCTGTAAACTGAGCTGTTACTTGCAATTTCCATTGATAGTTTATCTCTTTATGATAATGAGCTTTGGCAGTTTTCTTGTGTAAATGTCTTCAGAATTATGGTTAATGTTGAAGTGATCTGACTTCTGACACTTCCAGTGTTCGGATATTTAATTCTAAACACTGTAGGCTATTTTTTTTTCTATGTTAAGGTGTCTTAGGGCAGATTTCCAAATACTGGAATAGCTGAAGATCAGACAGTCAAGAGGAGTAGTGTAAAATCATGATTTTTTTTAGACTGGATAACCCCTTGAGGAATCTAATTTCACTTGTCATGCCCCCAACACTGTCAGTATTTCTTCTCTATGATCTAATCACACAGCCATCATATAACCCCGACAGATGATGCTGGGGTAGAGAAGGACTCACGGGTGTCACACTAATGGTAAAAACGGATTCACGGATGTCACACTAATGGTGAAAACGGATTCACGGGTGTCACACTAATGGTAAAAACGGATTCACGGATGTCACACTGATGGTAAAAACGGACACACATGTCACACTGATGGTAAAAATTGCCCCACGGATGTCACACTGATGGAAAACGGACCCACAGATGTCACATGATGTTAAACACTGACTGACACCAGTACTGTACTATTTTTTTTCAAGTACATTTTTAAATACAAATGTATGAAGGAGGCCTAAAACTGAGAAATTGACAGACAAAAGTATTTTAATGCCTATGTTTCGGTTCTTCTGAACCCCCCGTATTCTGTGTTATATAGTTAGAGGGGTTGTAAGATGAAGAGAAGAGAATTTCTGTCTAATTTTTCTTCTTTTTTTACTAAAGTTCCATTTAGATGCAACAAGCTTTCAAAGGAATGCTCGCTCCAGAATACTGATCTATATAACCAGGCCGTAAAACATTCAACAAATTAGCAACAGGTTTGTTTGTTGGATAAAATCATTTAAAATTTAGCTTGAAAGTCATCGTTATTGCAGCACATCGTCCAGTGTATATGTGGGGCCCCGAGGTGCGGTGTCGGTGCAGCTGTGCATTACCTTCAGGGACTCCACGCGGCTGGATCTTGTCACAGGTAGGAAATCCTCTATTTTGATTGTCGTGACGCCACTCTCAGAATTGCGGTCAGTGGAGACCGCCACTGCAGGTTAGGGGTGCCTGGGGCCGATAGTGGGTGCAGTCAGTTGTAATAGCCTCCTGAGAGTGAGGCATGCCCCAGGGCCCCGTGTAGATGTGTGGAACTACAAGTCGCAGAATGACTCACACGCACAAGCAGAATGTCTTTCAAGGGTTTTACTCACTGATGGTGGCAGGGTGAGTAACCCGGGCGTAGCTGGGATGAACCAGGCTGGAACCAGGTGTCCTTCAGGCTGACTGATGAGGGTGGCTACCGACTCGCCTTCCTTAGCCCTTTGTGTTTTGGGGTAACCCCTGCTTGAAGCCCTGCTGGGGTCGCCCAGGGAAGTTGCTGGTGCCTCTCTCCCCTTCCTTTTGGCCCGTTTGCTTGTAGCCTGGACCAGGTCACTCCGGCTGCTTGCCTCCTGTGAGCTATGGGCCCTCACTTTGCTACGTGGCTGCGGACTCTGTGGTGTTGTCTTGGGGGTGTAAAGTGCCCCCTCATGCAGGTTTGGCAAAGGACAGGTGAATCTATCCCTGCACTGGGACCTGTTACCCGGTTGGGCCTGGTAACTCCCTGACAGTCTCCTTACTCCCCACTCCGTTGCTCTCTCTTTAGCCGTGGGTGGATTTCGGGCAGCACTACCAGGTGACCGTTCTCCCCCGTCGGTAGTCACTGCGCGTACGTTGTCAGAATTGTGTCGAGCTCCAGGGTCGGCTTCTGCTCTCCCTGAACTTCACTACCCAACTCCTCTCGGCTCACTCCTCACTCCTGTTTCCCCTACGTCACCTAGCAACCAGGCTCTCTACCACACCCCTTGAGTGGAGATGTAGGCCTCGCCCCCTCCTGGGATCCCCAGGGGTCCTCCCAAAGGTACATGTGTGAGACCTGATCACTATGCGCCTGTGTAGTCACACCTCGGTCAGCCTTCTGGATTACCTGTTTTGTACTGTCCCCAGCATGGGTGCAGTACTCAGTGGTGCCTGACCAGGTCAGGGGCGCCACATATATACTTGATGTGCTACAGGTAGCAATATTCTATTGGCAAAGAAAAATCATATGAATAATTGTTTTGTGCACTTAGAAAATTGTCGGTCAGTCTAAACAGGCTAGACCACTGGTCAGCTGGTTGTGATTTTGCACACAGTTTACACACTGCGTAATGGGGTTACTCACTTTAGTGCGATACGAGGTAGCACAGGAACACAATTCATTAAGTTTATTAACATCACATAAACCGCAGTTCAGCAACATAAAACAGAGCCTCGTCCGGCTTAAAGGAACACACATGCGGCTTTAAAACTGTTACACTCGCGGTATGCCTGCTCAAGTTCGGATACCTCTCAGCAGAAGTATCCCAGGGAGCTGTCTCCCTCCACTCACTTACCCCGGTCAGTGTCCACACTCCTCTCCATGAGGTTTCTTCATGGAAGCCTGGCAGCTTCCTCTATTGACTCCTGTCAGTCCACGCACCTCTAGCAGACGCTCCTTCTGACAGGCCAGCGGTCTCTGGCTGCATGTAAAACACAGACAGACTCCATTAAACATGTTAGGAGCGAAACACCCATGGCCGGGGGTATGTAGGTAGCCAGACCCACCCATCTCTCCAGCTACCTATGAACCTGGCTCTATTGAATGCCTTAACTGAAACCTGTGGCATTACAAGTATCAGCACAGACTTCCAGGTGCACACCACTTCTGGGGTACATACCGGTCATTAACAATGTAGCTCGTTGCCTTCTTACATGGTATATATTCAAAGGGAACCTGTCAGCAGAAATTTTGCACTAAACCTAAAAGATTCCCCTTCTGCAGCTCCTGGGCTGCATTCTAGCAAGGTTCCTATTGTTATTGTGCCCCCTTTTAGATCACAATAAATACTTTATAAAGTGGTACCTTTTCCTATGCAAATCTTGTTAATCGTACACGGGGGCGGGCTGTCTGGTGTCCGTTATCCTGCCTCCTGCTGCTTTACGCCGTCCCCCATCGCTCAATTTCATACTTCAGGACGCCGCCCAGTGCGCCTGCGCATGCGCAGAGCCACTCTAGCGGGACTGGACTGTGCACAGTGTGACCGCTGGTGACGTGTTGCGCAGGCGTGAGATTATGGGCGGCGCTGTGATTTTCATCAGCAAGTACCTGCCCATAATCTCATGCCCGCGCTTTCCTCTCTGCCTCCACCGTTCTGCGCAAGCACTGGCCAGATGAATCACGTCACCTCTTACCAAGATGCGAAAGAGGTGACGTGGGGTCATCTGGCCAGCGCTTGTGCAGAACGGTGGAGGCAGAGAGGAAAGCGCAGGCATGAGATTATGGGCAGGTACTTGCTGATGAAAATCACAGCACCGCCCATAATCTCATGCCTGCGCAACACGTCACCAGCGGTCACACTGTGCACAGTGCACGGTACCGCGAGAGTGGCACGGCGCATGCGCGAGACCTTGGGCGCACTGGACGGCGTCATGAAGTATGAAATTGAGCGATGGGGGAAGGCGTAAAGCAGCAGGAGGCAGGATAACGGACACCAGACAGCCCGCCCCCGGTCAATATAGTCAATTGGCGGTCGTTTAACGGCCTGGATCTGTGCTCCTAGAGAGGCATATAAGTCTGCTAAGGGTTAAATAAGTGCCACCATAGATTCCACAGATGACCTCAATGGGGAGATCATGAACTACATAAAATCTAATTTTCTTTCCATTCAAGAATTATATAGCGTATTCCAGAAACCGACAGGAAAACACAATATATACTGATTTAAAAAAATATATTTCTATAAGATATCCTTTTAGTGTTAGTACCTGCCAAGAAACCAAAGCAAGAATAATAATTATCAGATTGGTAATTTTCTCTACCCGGTGCAAATTCAAGGACCTAAGCAGAATTCACTGAAGGTAAAATGCCCCCTCTAAACTCTTATTGAACATGTACCTGGTCTTTAATAATGTATAGCACCAAATTAATGCTTTTTGTTAACACTCAGATCACCAAATAAGAGCGCACTTGAAAATGTGAAGGACGTGAATACATCACCGTTCCATCTGCGCCGCTGTATGAAACAAAACAAATTCTTCAAAAGTATCAAATGCTAATTTGTGAATTCTTCTAGCTACATGGGGTTTCTGAGAGGTGCACACTTCCAAAGCACTACAGGAACAAAGTGCATTGAAATGTATTGTTTGTCAGGTTTTAGAACTTAACTGAAAGAGTCAGATGATTCATCGCTTCTATGAAAATGTGAAGTGTTGAATTGTATTTAGCTTGTTAGGAAAAAAAAAGCCCTGTTTTGGCATGACTGGGATATAATTATGCAGAGTAAATCATAAGTTGTTAGAAATCCACCCTAATGCCCATACACCTTAGGCTAGCGCCACACATCCGTGCCGCCGGCACGTGTTTGTCATTTTTTACACGTACCGGCGGCACGGAGACACGTACAGCAATGCTACCCTATGGTAGCAGGCACACACACGTAAAACCACACGGAACGTGTGTCCGTGTGCGTTTGTACGTGTGTGCGATTTTCAAAGCGCTGACATGTCCGTTTTTTCACCGGCAGCACGGGTGTCACGCGGCCCGCACCCGTACCACACGGGTGTAGTGTGGATGCGGTCCCGTGTGACACGCGCCGGAGAAAACACACATGTCATTGAAAAAAAACCAAAACATTAACTCACCTTCTCCAGCCCTCCTGTCTCTGCCGCTGCTGCCTCTTGCTGCCGACCGCCGCTCATTATTCTCATTGAATATTCACTTCACTGCCTGGCAGCAGCAGCAGCGGGGAGACGGGAGGGCTGGAGACCGAGGATCAGCACCACGGACAGCAGCGCGGACATCAGGAAGGACCAGGTGAGTATAATAATTACCGGTTCTACGTGTTCTATCGCGGATAGCACACGTAGAACACACGTGTCACGCACGTACCAGAGACACGTACTTACCTGCACGCAACACGCAGGGAAAATACGTGTCTCTCGGCACGTGCGTGAATTTCACGTGAGTGTGGCAGAAGCCTTAGGGATCATTCAGATGTCCGTGCCTATTGGTCCGATCTGAGATCGCAATGCATGGACAGTCTGCGGGTTTCTCGACTGAAGATTATATTTTTATGAGGCTGTCACGTTCAGGTCGGGAGAGCCAAGGCCAGTCCCAGCATTGTGGTCTGAGATCGAACCGATGTGCACAGACATCAAAATTAGCCCTTACACAGCAGCTATCTATCCCAAAACACATGAACACTCTCTTTGGCTGAGTGTTCTGGTGTTTTCAATGTGAATACAGGAGAAAGCAGTCACTAAGCCACTGTTATACAGTATATCTAAAGAACAAAAAGAGTTGTACATTTAAAGGGCCTAGTGAAAACAAATATACAGTCATGGCCAAAAGTTTTGGGAATGACACAAAAATTATATTTTCACATGATCTGTTGCCCTCTGGTTTTTAATTGTGTTTGTCTGATGTTTACATCACATACAGAAATATAATTGCAATCATATTATGAGTACCAAAAGGTTATATTGACAGTTAGAATGAGTTAATGCAGCAAGTCAATATTTGCAGTGTTGACCCTTCTTCTTCAGGACCTCTGCAATTCTCCCTGGCATGCTCTCAATCAACTTCTGGACGAAATCCTGACTGATAGCTGTCCATTCTTGCATAAGCAATGCTTGTATTCTGCCAGAATTTGTTGGTTTTTGGTTGTCCACCCGTCTCTTGATGATTGCCCACAAGTTCTCAATGGGATTAAGATCTGGGGAGTTTCCAGGCCATGGACCCAAAATCTCTATGTTTTGTTCCATCAGCCATTTAGTGATCACCTTTGCTTTATGGCAAGGTGCTCCATCATGCTGGAAAAGGCATTGTTGGGCGCCAAACTGCTCTTGGACAGTTGGGAGAAGTTGCTCTTGGAGGACATTCTGGTACCATTCTTTATTCATGGCTGTGTTTTTAGGCAAGACTGTGAGTGAGCCGATTCCCTTGGCTGAGAAGCAACCCCACACATGAATGGTTTCAGGATGCTTAACAGTTGGCATGAGACAAGACTGGTGGTAGCGCTCACCTCCTCTTCTCCTAATAAGCTGTTTTCCAGATGTACCAAACAATCGAAAAGGGGATTCATCTGAGAAAATGACTTTACCCCAGTCCTCAGCAGTCCACTCCCTGTACCTTTTGCAGAATATCAGTCGGTCCCTGATGTTTTTTCTGGAGAGAAGTGGCTTCTTTGGTGCCCTCCTTGAAACCAGGCCTTGCTCAAGCAGTCTCCGCCTCACAGTGCATGCAGAAGCACTCACACCAGCCTGCTGCCATTGCTGAGCTAGCTCGGCACTGCTGGTAGTCCGATCCCGCAGCTGAAACAGTTTTAAGATACGGTCCTGGCGTTTTCTGGTCCTTCTTGGGTGCCCTGGAGCCTTTTTGGCAACAATGGAAGCTCTCTCCTTGAAGTTCTTGATGATGCGATAGATTGTTGACTGAGGTGAAATCTTTGTAGCTGCAATACTCTTCCCTGTTAGGCCATTTTTGTGCAGAGCAATGATGGCTGCACGTGTTTCTTTAGAGATAACCATGGTTAACTGAAGAGAAACAATGATACCAAGCACCAGCCTCCTTTTAAAGTGTCCAGTGGTGTCATTCTTACTTAATCATGACTGATTGATCATCAGCCCTGTCCTCATCAACACCCACACCTGTGTTTTAATGGAACAATCACTAAAACAATGTTAGATGCTCCTTTTAAGGCAGGAATGCAATGATGTTGAAATGTGTTTTGGGGGTTAAAGTTAATTTTCTTAGCCAATATTGACTTTGCAAGTAATTGCTGTTAAGCTGGTGTCACACATAACGACAACGACAACGACGTCGCTGCAACGTCACCATATTCTGTGACGTTGCAGCGACCTCAACAGCGACGTCGCTATGTGTGACACATAACAACGATCAGACCCCTGCTGCGAAATCGCTGCTCGCTCCTGAATGCTCCAGGTCATTTTTTGAACGCTGCTATCCCACTGCGCCATGCTGATAAGCTGATAATCCTTTTGTTTGACACCGCAGCAGGGACGCTACGCTACGTCTGAAACCACACAACGACCGTCGACGTCGCTATGATCGCTGCTCCGTCGCTGCTTTTTATAACATGTTTGACAGCTTACTAACGATCATCTATGGTCGCTGCTACGTCACAGAATATGGTGACGTTGCAGCGACGTCGTTGTCGTTATGTGTGACCCCAGCTTTAAGCTGATCACTCTTTATGACATTCTGGAGTATATGCAAATTGCCATTAGAAAAACTGAAGAAGTAGACTTTGTAAAAATTAATATTTGTGTCATTCCCAAAACCTTTGGCCATGACTGTAGGTTATATTAGTATAGGATAGGTAATAACTTGTTGATTGGTGGGGGTTCAAACACAGGGACCTTCACCATTTGGCAGATTAAGGAATTTATAGGCACTTTAGATGCCGATCATTGCTCCATTCCTTTTTTGTGGGGATGTCGGAAAGAGGTGAGTTCATGTCATGCCGACTGCAGACTCTGTCCACATTGCAAAGTCTGGCAATCAACCTGTTGCTCAGCCAGAGTATGGTGTTGACTGATTAGTGCTCTGTGGTCTGCAGTTTAGCAGGAGTTAATTCCTGCTAGCTGGTGAACTGCTGCTGGCGTCACAGGTTCCTGACGTCCTATCACAGCTACCTCTGCTATATAAAAAATAGTTGAACCTAGCCTCACATGCCAAAGATAGCTCTAGTCTTGCTCCAGCGTTATCGGTCTTTGTGTGTGGTGATCCAGTTGGTGGTGAACAGTTGCATGCTATTTCGTGTGCTGTGGAAATATCCTTGTTGTTTATTTGCTCCCTGTACTTTATTTCTCCCTGAGCACATATTGTCTTTTCCCTTGTGCGTGCTTGCAGTGAGTTTGAGCCTTTGTCTTTTCTTGTCTGTCGGTATTTGTGAGATTCTTTATTCCTGTCCCAGCCCTCCCCAGGGGTCGAGGAGACGGGGTGTTAGACCAGGGCTACTCAGTAGTTAGGGCTACGCTGGTGGTCCAGACCTGGCTACAATCAAGACTACCTCTGGAATAAGAGACAGTTTAGGGCCACTAGTCTAAGGGACAGTCTAGGAGCCCTTCCTCCTAGTTACGATGTCATACCCATGACAATGCAGCTCTCGGCAGCCGTGTAGGGAATGAATGGAGCGGTGATCAAGTATGCAAACTGCTGCTCTATTCTAATGGGAATTAATGTTCACATGAATTAATGTTCAGTCTATCCCTGCAGAACCTGTGGATAGATGATAATTTGTTTACACCGGACAACCCCTTCAAGTTACAAATTCCTGAAATCCTGGCCAAAAAAGCAGTGAAGGCTGGCTTTATACTGACTATGGGGAGATAAGGTATGCACACCAGTGACTATGGAAGGGGAATACATGCAATAGCAGAAACTGCTGTGTGAATACTGACATGAAAAATTCAATAGCTATGTGTAAGAATGAAATGTGAAAAATGGAACCTGCATTACTGCCATGAATATATGAATAAAGAGAAATTTAGCTACTGAATTGATCAATGCAATAGAGCCCCAACACTACGCCAAAGTATTTCTCTACGTTGGGGTCCCTAGCTTGTGTGTGTCCTCTCATGCAGTTAAAAAACTTACCGTGTATGGGAAGCTGAGACCCAGGCTATATATACGATGTGGATTGGCAATAGGTGTGTATGGGGAGGGTTCACAAACGAAAAACTACTAACATTAAGGAATAACGTTTGGAACTCCATTCTATGTCTGAACTGGGTGCAAAAAACCTAAAAAACATCACTATGGGGAGATAAGGTATGCACACCAGTGACTATGGAAGGGGAATACATGCAATAGCAGAAACTGCTGTGTGAATACTGACATGAAAAATTCAATAGCTATGTGTAAGAATGAAATGTGAAAAATGGAACCTGCATTACTGCCATGAATATATGAATAAAGAGAAATTTAGCTACTGAATTGATCAATGCAATAGAGCCCCAACACTACGCCAAAGTATTTCTCTACGTTGGGGTCCCTAGCTTGTGTGTGTCCTCTCATGCAGTTAAAAAACTTACCGTGTATGGGAAGCTGAGACCCAGGCTATATATACGATGTGGATTGGCAATAGGTGTGTATGGGGAGGGTTCACAAACGAAAAACTACTAACATTAAGGAATAACGTTTGGAACTCCATTCTATGTCTGAACTGGGTGCAAAAAACCTAAAAACATTGCATTGATCAATTCAGTAGCTAAATTTCTCTTTATTCATATATTCATGCCAGTAATGCAGGTTCCATTTTTCACATTTCATTCTTACACATAGCTATTGAATTTTTCATGTCAGTATTCACACAGCAGTTTCTGCTATTGCATGTATTCCCCTTCCATAGTCACTGGTGTGCATACCTTATCTCCCCATAGTGATGTTTTTTAGGTTTTTTGCACCCAGTTCAGACATAGAATGGAGTTCCAAACGTTATTCCTTAATGTTAGTAGTTTTTCGTTTGTGAACCCTCCCCATACACACCTATTGCCAATCCACATCATATATATAGCCTGGGTCTCAGCTTCCCATACACGGTAAGTTTTTTAACTGCATGAGAGGACACACACAAGCTAGGGACCCCAACGTAGAGAAATACTTTGGCGTAGTGTTGGGGCTCTATTGCATTGATGAATTCAGTAGCTAAATTTCTCTTTATTCATATATTCATGCCAGTAATGCAGGTTCCATTTTTCACATTTCATTCTTACACATAGCTATTGAATTTTTCATGTCAGTATTCACACAGCAGTTTCTGCTATTGCATGTATTCCCCTTCCATAGTCACTGGTGTG
This sequence comes from Anomaloglossus baeobatrachus, assembly GCF_048569485.1. Lineage (NCBI taxonomy): Eukaryota > Metazoa > Chordata > Amphibia > Anura > Aromobatidae > Anomaloglossus > Anomaloglossus baeobatrachus. The sequence continues at coordinate 84,648,445 of NC_134357.1, read as the reverse complement.
CATACCTTATCTCCCCATAGTGATGTTTTTTAGGTTTTTTGCACCCAGTTCAGACATAGAATGGAGTTCCAAACGTTATTCCTTAATGTTAGTAGTTTTTCGTTTGTGAACCCTCCCCATACACACCTATTGCCAATCCACATCATATATATAGCCTGGGTCTCAGCTTCCCATACACGGTAAGTTTTTTAACTGCATGAGAGGACACACACAAGCTAGGGACCCCAACGTAGAGAAATACTTTGGCGTAGTGTTGGGGCTCTATTGCATTGATCAATTCAGTAGCTAAATTTCTCTTTATTCATATATTCATGGCAGTAATGCAGGTTCCATTTTTCACATTTCATTCTTACACATAGCTATTGAATTTTTCATGTCAGTATTCACACAGCAGTTTCTGCTATTGCATGTATTCCCCTTCCATAGTCACTGGTGTGCATACCTTATCTCCCCATAGTGATGTTTTTTAGGTTTTTTGCACCCAGTTCAGACATAGAAAGGAGTTCCAAACGTTATTCCTTAATGTTAGTAGTTTTTCGTTTGTGAACCCTCCCCATACACACCTATTGCCAATCCACATCGTATATATAGCCTGGGTCTCAGCTTCCCATACACGGTAAGTTTTTTAACTGCATGAGAGGACACACACAAGCTAGGGACCCCAACGTAGAGAAATACTTTGGCGTAGTGTTGGGGCTCTATTGCATTGATCAATTCAGTAGCTAAATTTCTCTTTATTCATATATTCATGGCAGTAATGCAGGTTCCATTTTTCACATTTCATTCTTACACATAGCTATTGAATTTTTCATGTCAGTATTCACACAGCAGTTTCTGCTATTGCATGTATTCCCCTTCCATAGTCACTGGTGTGCATACCTTATCTCCCCATAGTGATGTTTTTTAGGTTTTTTGCACCCAGTTCAGACATAGAATGGAGTTCCAAACGTTATTCCTTAATGTTAGTAGTTTTTCGTTTGTGAACCCTCCCCATACACACCTATTGCCAATCCACATCGTATATATAGCCTGGGTCTCAGCTTCCCATACACGGTAAGTTTTTTAACTGCATGAGAGGACACACACAAGCTAGGGACCCCAACGTAGAGAAATACTTTGGCGTAGTGTTGGGGCTCTATTGCATTGATCAATTCAGTAGCTAAATTTCTCTTTATTCATATATTCATGGCAGTAATGCAGGTTCCATTTTTCACATTTCATTCTTACACATAGCTATTGAATTTTTCATGTCAGTATTCACACAGCAGTTTCTGCTATTGCATGTATTCCCCTTCCATAGTCACTGGTGTGCATACCTTATCTCCCCATAGTGATGTTTTTTAGGTTTTTTGCACCCAGTTCAGACATAGAATGGAGTTCCAAACGTTATTCCTTAATGTTAGTAGTTTTTCGTTTGTGAACCCTCCCCATACACACCTATTGCCAATCCACATCGTATATATAGCCTGGGTCTCAGCTTCCCATACACGGTAAGTTTTTTAACTGCATGAGAGGACACACACAAGCTAGGGACCCCAACGTAGAGAAATACTTTGGCGTAGTGTTGGGGCTCTATTGCATTGATCAATTCAGTAGCTAAATTTCTCTTTATTCATATATTCATGGCAGTAATGCAGGTTCCATTTTTCACATTTCATTCTTACACATAGCTATTGAATTTTTCATGTCAGTATTCACACAGCAGTTTCTGCTATTGCATGTATTCCCCTTCCATAGTCACTGGTGTGCATACCTTATCTCCCCATAGTGATGTTTTTTAGGGTTTTTGCACCCAGTTCAGACATAGAATGGAGTTCCAAACGTTATTCCTTAATGTTAGTAGTTTTTCGTTTGTGAACCCTCCCCATACACACCTATTGCCAATCCACATCGTATATATAGCCTGGGTCTCAGCTTCCCATACACGGTAAGTTTTTTAACTGCATGAGAGGACACACACAAGCTAGGGACCCCAACGTAGAGAAATACTTTGGCGTAGTGTTGGGGCTCTATTGCATTGATCAATTCAGTAGCTAAATTTCTCTTTATTCATATATTCATGGCAGTAATGCAGGTTCCATTTTTCACATTTCATTCTTACACATAGCTATTGAATTTTTCATGTCAGTATTCACACAGCAGTTTCTGCTATTGCATGTATTCCCCTTCCATAGTCACTGGTGTGCATACCTTATCTCCCCATAGTGATGTTTTTTAGGTTTTTTGCACCCAGTTCAGACATAGAATGGAGTTCCAAACGTTATTCCTTAAGGCTTTATACTGACAACCCCCTGTAAAAATCGAGCAAAATCCATAAATTGCAGATGCAGCCTGTTCACTTTTGTTAAGAATACAGGTGAATGATAGTAGTAACTACCCTCTATCCCATGTAATAAGCAGGTCCATAAAATGGAATGATTTATTCTACACTGACCTAAGGGAATGATGTCAGTAATAAGGCATATGACTTATTGAATGCAGCCATACACTATGTTATTGTGTCTGTTTGAAAAAAATGGACACTTGCTACTGTAAAGGCCCCGTCACATGCAGCGACGTATCTAACTATATATCGCCGGGGTCACGGATTCCGTGACGCACATCTGGCATTGTTAGCGACGTCGTTGCATGTGACACCCACGAACGACCGCTAACGATGGAAAATACTCACCAAATCGTCCATCGTTGACACGTCGTTCCTTTTTAAAAAATCGTTGATTGTTGAGCACGCAGGTTGTTCGTCGTTCGCTATGTGTGACACCTCGGGAACGATGAACTGCAGCTTACCTGCGGCCGCCGGCAATGCGGAAGGAAGGAGGTGGGCGGGATGTTACGTCCTGCTCATCTTCGCCCCTCCGCTTCTATTGGGCGGCCGGCCGCTTAGTGACGCCGCTGTGATGCCGCACGAAGCGCCCCCTTAGAAAGGAGACAGTTCGCCAGCAACAGCGATGTCGCTAGGCAGGTAAGTCCGTGTGACGGCTCCTAACGATATTGTGCGCCACGGGCAGCGATTTGCCTGTGACGCACAAATGACGGGGGCGGGTGCTTTCACCAGCGATATCGCTAGCGATATCGCTACATGTAACACCCCCTTTAGAGTACATACAGTCATTGCTGAAAAAGTTGGAACCCTTGAAATTTTTCCAGAAAATGAAGTATTTCTCCCAGAAATTTATTGCAATTACATGTTTTGTTATACACGTTTATTGCCTTTTTATGTGTATTGGAATAACACAAAAAACAAACAAACAAAAAAAACAAAACAAAACAGAAAAAGGCAAATTGGACAAAAATTTACTCAAAACCCCAAAAATGGGTAGGACAAAATTGTTGCCACCCTAATCTTATTATTTAGTTGTACACCCTTTGGAATAAATAACTGCTATCAATCGCTTCCTGTAACCTTCAGCTTCTTACACCTGTCAACTGGAATTTTGGACCACTCTTCTTTTGCAAACTGCTCCAGATTGTAACATCATCCCCGGTGTCCCCGAACTGTCCTGGCCCCTCCACTGGAAGGGACGCTGGCTCACTCACCCTCCTGGCCGTTCAGTGGTGGCTGCCTTGCCCCAGGTTCCTACTGTCGGCTACCACGACCTGCACACTTAGGGTGCACGCACCTATTCTTGAAGGACCAGAGCGCCCTAACCTGGAAGTGCCTCTCAGCCTACCTGAGAGGCACTATGTATTTAAGGCACCCTCCTCCTCTTTTGGGAGGTGCCTGGGCAACGTGGTCTAATCTTAGGGATGCGTTGTTAGTTGTTCAAGTCCCTTACCTATCTGCTGCTGCTGTGTTACTTACACCTGTCTGTTTCATAGTACTGAGCGCTCCTACTGCATTGTTCCATATTGGCCGAGCCTGCTTTACTGGCCACTCCTGCTACATCGTATCATACCGGCCAAGCCTGCTGTACTGGCTGTTCCTGCTGCATCTTTCCATACCGGCTGAGACTGCTGTACCGGCCGCCACTACTGCATCATTCCATATCGGCAGGGCCTGCCGTACTAACTACCCACTGCTGCGCTTATCCGTACCAGCTGCACCTGCTGTATATGCTGCTGTATCTAAAATGGGGGACATATATAGTAGGATGGGGGGTGCATATATACCAGATTGGGCCCAGGATGAGGGACATATGTACATGGATGGGCCCTGGATGAGGGACATATCAGGAAGGGACCCAGGACGGAGGACATATATACCAGAATGGGCCCAGTATTGGGGACATATATATTAGGATGATGGACATATATACCAGGAAGGGGACCAGGATGGCAGACATATTTACCAGATGGACCCAGGATGGTGGATATACATACCAGGTTGGGAGGTATATATACATGGAAGGGGCCAAGGATGGGTGACATTAGTACAGGATCGTGAACATTACTACATAATGGGAGAGGTAAGGCAGGAAACACGTATGTCCTTATAGGATTTAGAACGCTACAAGGGCCCATACATCTGACCAACATGCAAGGGGGGTGCAGGTCCACATTTTGCATCGGGGCCCATCAGACTCTAGTTACACCACTAAAGGGAACCCCTGGAAGGCATCATGTGTATACTGGCAAACCAAATTTGAACAACCACTGAATCACCTTATGGTTAAATATAAGTTAACATATAACACATTAAAAGGTCATCTGCCCCATTGTAATTGGCAGGCTCAGCCGACATTAGATTAGTGTGAATGGCTACCTTTATTGTCATGTAAATGAAGCTTATTCATTGCGTGATACAAACTTAACCTGACTAATGACTAAATTTCAACACTTTTTTTTTTATGAGATCTCTGCTTACTCATTTCATGGTGAAAACAATCTACTTTGCACACATTGCTAATAAATCTCTCAGTACGTTTCCCAGTACAGAAGAAACGTCAGCGCTGCTGATACACTGCAACAACCACAACAAATAAATAAGTATAAATGGAAGCCTATATCCCTGTTCTGCGTAAGAACCCATGACTTTTTGTACTATTCTAGATGCCTGTTTGTTTGGGCACAATTCTTCTGTGCAGTTCCTATCCCACATCTAAAAGTGTCTCTCCTGCCAAGGTCTATACGAAAAACGTATCATCAAAGGCATGCAGATAGAGTCCGCAGGGTGTACATGTGTGTGCTGTAGACAGGCGAGCTCCCAGGACTTCTCCTTCATAGATAACTGAAATACAAAACATGTGGGGATCACAAAATGTGTGTGGTCGGTCCTGAGAGTAAAAGCAAATGTGAGCAGTGAAGACTGACCAGTTCTAAGTTTGGTAAAACTACTAATGCATAAAAAGGACCAAATATTGATGGCCACGCACTACAAAGGCTGAGCGAGCTTTTAATTGGGAGAGGTAACAGGCCAACATCCGACCCCTGTGGCACTAGTTTATCTTTTTCAGGACCAAAGGCAACAATTTTCATCAAGGAAAGCTGGGAATACCCCATATACAGTTAGATCCATATATATTTGGACACTGACACAAATTTAGTTTTTTGTACCTGTTTACTAAAACATAGTCAGGTTATAACTATATAATGGACATGAGCATAAAGTCCTGACTTTTAGCTTTCATTTGAGGTATCCACATTAAAATTTGGGTTTAGGAGTTTCAGTTCCTTTACATGTGCGACCCTGGTTTTAAAAGGCCAATGTTATGGTCACTGAGGGGCTGTGAGTGTCCGGGAGTGGATTTACTGGCCCTTACACCGGACTCCCCTGGAAGAGCTAACCAGTAGCAAACCCCTGTACAGGCATTGTTTGGCGCAGGCGAGGGGGGCCTAAATGCACAACTGCCAGGAACCAGTGTTGATCGGCTCTTACGGACTGGTATTATAGTCTCTTAATGTCCGGTGCTGGTGTTCTCTGATGTGGTAGCACGGAGATGATGACTCGGACTTGACAACACGGAGGAGGTGGCTCAGACGTGGCAGCACGGAGGTGGTGGGTCAGACGTGGCAGCATGGAGGTGGTGGGTCAAACTTGGCAGCATGGAGGTGGTGGGTCAGACGTAGCAGCATGGAGGTGGTGATTCAGACGTGGCAGCATGGAGGTAGTGGCTCAGACGTGGCGGCACGTATGTGGTGGTAGTGAGCAGGCTCTAGGACAAGACACAGGTTAGGAACACGAGACTGATACTAGGACTCAAGAAGCAGAACTAGACACAGTAGCATAATGGGACCCGAGGACTAGCCATGCACTAACTAATAGGCAATGTTGCTCAGGCACCTCCCCTAAGAGGAGGCAGATTATAATACCTTTAGGGTAATGGGTGATCTCAGAAAACACTTCTGGGTAATGAGATGTGAGCCCTTTAAGAAAGGGGGTGTGGCGGTGCGCGCACCCCACGGGCATTCACAGAGAGCCAGTGTGAGGCAGGAAAGGGGCACGTTGAGCCGCCGGGAAGGTGAGGAGAGTGGCGACCCCACCAAGGTCTGGGAGCAGGGGTGTGTGGGAGTGCTACGCTGGGACTAGGACCGGGCGCTACAGCCCAAAAGTAATTGGATAATTGACTCAAAGGCTCTTTAATAGGCAGGTGTGGGTAATTCCTTTATTACATTCTCAGTTAAGCACATAAAAGGCCTGGAGTTGATTTGAGGTGTAGTGTTTGCATTTTGAAGTTTTTGCTGAGAAGTAAACATGTGGTCAAATGTGTTCTCCTTGCTGGTGAAACAAGCCATCCTACATCTGTGAAAACAGAAAAAAACATCCGAGAAATTGCTACAATATTAGGAGTGGCTAAATCTACAGTTTGGTACATCCTGAGAAAGAAAGCACTGGTGACCTCAACAATGCAAAAAGACCTGGACGCCCACCAGGGTCGGTGTTAGCACCCAGCAAACCCGGTCAAATGCCAGGTCCCTGAGCTGCCAGGGGGGCCCACTTGCGGTGGCAGGAGTGGCGCACCGCTACTCAAAGGTGCCCGGTGCCGGCGCTGTCACCGGCCTCCCCCCGTTGAGGATCGCGCTTTCAATTGTATCGGCATCGCAGTTGCTGATACAATTGAGAGCAATGATGAGAGAGTGAGCGGCGCGCTCCCTCTCTCATTCTCCCCGCAGTAACTGTCGGCGGTCTGACAGCTCTGCAGCGGTGCGCGGTGACGTCATCACTGCGCGCCTGCTGAGAGGTCAGAGTGAGCGACAGCAGTGGACGCGCTGAGGAGACCGGAGCAGCGGGGGAACGAGGAAAAGTGAATATGTATTTCATCACTGTATACTACATGAGGGTGTCTACTGCTATCTGGCATTGCACAGTGCTATATACAGGCTGTATACTACATGAGGGTGCCTACTGCTATCTGGCTCTGCACTGTGCTATATACAGGCTGTGCTATATACAGGCTGTATACTACATGAGGGTGCCTACTGCTATCTGGCTCTGCACTGTGCTATATACAGGCTGTGTTATATACAGGATGTATACTACATGAGGGTGCCTACTGCTATCTGGCTCTGCACTGTGCTATAAATAATGTGTCTGTGTGTGCATGTATGAAGTATATATCTATGTATGTCAGTGTATATGACTGTGTCTAGACTTATGTCTATTTATATGTGTTTTTGTGAATTTCTCTTTAAATATGTATGTGTACATATGCCTGTATGTGTATGTATCTTTGAAAGTCTATGTGTGGATGGGGTCCACTGAGACTCTTTTGCCCAGGGCCCACAAAAACCTGGAGCCGGCCCTGACGCCCACAGAAGACAACAGTGGTAGATGATCGGAGAATAATGTAGAGAAACCCCTTCACAACATCCAACCAAGTGAACAATACTCTCCAGGATGTAGGTGTATCAATATCCAAATCTACCAAACAGACAAGACTGCATGAAAGAAGATACAGGGAGCTCACTGACCGATGGAAACCACTCATAAGCCTCAAGAATTGGAAGGCTAGATTGGACTTTTTCTAAAAAAAATCTTAAAAAACCAGCGCAGTTCTGGAAGAACATTCTTTGGATAGATAAAACCAAGATCAACCTCTACCAGAATGACGGAAAGAAAAAAGTATGGTGAAGTACAGCTCATGATCCAAGCATACCACATCATCTGTAACACACGGTGGAGGCAATGTGATGGCCGAGCATGCATGGCTGCCGGTGGCACTGGATCATTACTGTTTATTGATGATGTGACTGAAGACAGAAGCAGCTGGATGAATTCTGGGGTTTTCAGAGACATACTGTGTGCTCAAATCCAGCCAAATGCAGCCACACTAATTGGTCGGCGTTTCATAATACAGAGGGACAATGAACCAAAACATAAAGCTAAAGCAACCCAGGAGTTTATTAAAGCAAAGAAGTGGAATACAGTGGAACCTCGGTTTACGAGTAACCCGGTTTGCGAGCATTTTGCTATACGAGTAAATTTGTAAATTTGTAACTCAGTTTATGAGCAAGCTTTGCTGTACGAGCAAATACTCACCGCACACACTTCCGGTTCCGTACTTTAACCGCGTTCTGACCAGCTTTTGCAGTCCGCACAAACACACACAAACAAGCACGCACACGCGCACACACATATTATGCTCCCCTTACCTTCCGTTACATTGCCGGCTTCATGGTTCTTCTAGTTCGCCGGTACAGGATGAGTATCGGGTAACCATCGCGACGATGGAGGAACTTTCGCTGTCAGCAACTACTCAAAGGCAGCGCGCTAGGCAATCAGAGGCAAGCAGGTCCTGCCTTTGATGTCAACGCTCTGGCAGCGGAAGCTCCAGCATCAGTCGCGATGGTTACCCGATACACATATCCTGTACCGGCGAACTTCAAGAACTATGATGCCGGCGATGGAACGGAAGATAAGGTGAGCAAGCATAATATGTGTGTGTGTGTGTGTTTGTGTGTGTTTGTGCATGTGTGGAATGGCACAATAGGGGACCAGGATGGGACATTGAACAAGTTGTGGAATGAATTGTCTGAGCTTGCATTATTTCCTATGGGAAATCTTGTTTTGCTAGACGAGTAACTTGGTTAACAAGCACACTCCCAGAACGGATTGTGCTCGTAAACCAAGGTTCCACTGTATTCTTGAATGGCAGAGTCATCACCTGATCTCAACCCAATAGAGTCACTTGTTAAATATTAAACTACCAACAGAAAGCCCCACAAACAGAAACTGAAAACCGCTGTAGTAAAGGCCGACAGAGCATTACCAAGGAGGAAACACAGCGTCTGGTGATGTCCATGAGGTCAAGACTTCAGGCAGTCATTGCCAACAAAGGGTTTTCAACCAAGTATTAGACCTTGACAATTTATTTCTAAATACGTAATTTGTCCAATTACTATTGAGCCTGTGAAATGACGGGATTGAGTTTAAATAATGCTTTAGTTCCTCATACGTTTATGCAATCATTTTGTTCAACCAACTGAATAAAAGCTGAAAATCTGAATGTCAACTGCATCTGAATTGTTCAAAATCCATTGTGGTAATGTACAGAACAAAAATGTGATAAATGTTGTCTCTGTCCAAATATACAGTATATGGAGCTCACTGTACATATGATTACTGGTCAATCTCATTGCAATTTTACTGTATGTATATGATAGTATTGTATAGTATATCATCACTTTGTGCCATGCTCTGCCCATTACACTGCTACTAAAGATGGCCATATACCTTAAACAGCCATCCTGACAGCTATGTCTTTCTGCCGCATGAGCATGCTCGTCTCAGTTGAGTGTGCGTGTGCTTTCATTGGGATTAGAAGAATAAGTTGCTGCCATTCTACTTGTGAGACAGTTTATCTCCGGTGACAACAAAGAAATGGCCATGTTGAAATCCAAAATGCCTAATTCCTCCTTCTCCTTCATCATCAAATATTGTTGTATATACTGTGTGTGCTTGGTTGTATACTGCAAATTAAACGGATGTTACATATTAACTAATTATAGTGGGATAGTCTAAAGTCTGATGGAGTTCATAGCTGTGAACTGACAATAATATGCAGCATAGAGCTGGAATCTGTGTGGTCCGACCCATGGGACCCCAAATGAGCTGAGAATGAAGATACAGCAGAACTACTGCAATCGAAACAGCAATATGGCACTATTCAAGTGAAGAGTCAGCTGCAGATCCAAGTACAACCTCCAGCTTTTAACTTGCAAACTAAAGGTCCCGTTACACGCTACGATATAACTAACGAGATGTCGGCGGGGTCACGGAATTTGTGACGCACATCCGGCCTCGTTAGAGATGTCGTAGCGTGTGACACCTCCGAACGACTGTTATCGAGCAAAAATACCTTATCGTTGCCCGCTGACACGTCGTTCATTTTCATAATGTCGTTCCTCCTTCTGCGCGCCGGTTGTTCGTCGTTCCTGAGGCAGCACACATCGCTCCGTGTGACACCCCGGGAACGATGAACAACAACTTACCTGTGTCCCGCCGGCAATGAGGAAGGAAGGAGGTGGGCGGGAAGTTCCGGCCGCTCATCTCCGCCCCTCCGCTTCTAATGGGCGGCCGCTGTGTGACGGCGCTGTGACGCCGAACGTCCCTCCCCCTTCAGGAAGAGGATGTTCGCCGCCCACAGCGACGTCGTTAGGGAGGTAAGTACGTGTGACGGGGGTTAACGACATTGTGCGCCGCGGGCAACGAATTGCCCGTGACACACAAACGATGGGGGCGGGTGCGATCACTCATGCGATCGCACGATATATCATAGCGTGAAACGCCGCCTTAAGTCTGCAAGTGCACTGGTAGGCCGCATATCTCTGCACTTGCAGTCTGTAGCTGAACGCTCATTTCTAAAGCTAAACCAGCCTCCTGCTTTTTATATGCACTGACTGTAATGGAGTTTGGGGTCTATCTATTGGAATAAGCTGTCTGCTTGCCTCATTGATGCAAAACACTTGTCCCTTTAAGGCTCTGTTCACATGTCCAGTTTTTCTTTCTGTTCTTTGTTTTGTGGAGCATGAATACAGAAAAAAAAACTTCCTTATACAGGACTCGCCCACTGTTTACCTCCGTTTTACGTTTTTTTTTTAAAAGGAACAATGTGTAATCAGCACGTTTTACAGGTCAAAAAAAAAAATGGCAGATAGCCTTTAATGTTACATAAAAACTAATCTATGAAAAATGGATGGTTATCTGTTAACGGATCTGTTTTTTTTAGCACCACAGCTACATGGAATACCAGAAGTGGTCAGAGACGCGTCTAGGGAAAAAGGATGTTTTTTTAATACTGGATCCCAGCGGTGTAATAGTTGTGGTGTCAGTTAATGCAACCACGACCGGGCCCATGGAGGATGGGTTCGTTGATGACAGCACTGTTTTCAGCTGAATCTGCATCCGAGGACGCATATTCAACTGAAGTTATTGCGGTAGGGGCTCAGGATGGGGCACATTATTATAGGTAGGACTCAGATTAGGGACATCATTATAGAATGGGCCATGATGGACATTATTATTTAAAGGGCCCAGTTTGTGAGCCATTTTTATATGTAAGTGCTCAGGATGGAAGATATTATTATAGGAAGGGGCAAGAGTGGGGAACATTATTATAGGAAGGGCTCAGGATGGGGGCATCATTATAGAATGGGCCATGATTGGCATATATATTATATTAAGGGTGCAGGACATGAGCCATTATTAGAGATAGGGGCTCAGGATGGAAGACATTATTATAGGAAGGGGCAAGAATTGGGAACATTATTATAGGAAGGGCCCAGGATGGGGACATTGTTATAGAATAGACCATGATGAGGATCATTATTATTACATAAAAGGCGCAGGACGGGAGCCAATATTACAGGTAGG